>NW_026126567.1:1590000-1860000 GCF_943737965.1 Phodopus roborovskii | reverse complement strand
TTTTGCCATTTCTACACTCTGTAACTTTGGCCATATGACTTACTATCCATAGTCTGTTTCTGTTTTAAGGAAGAAAAAAAAAAAAAAATCAAAGTACCTGTGGTATGATTTTGATAAAACTAACCAACTACACCAGTACTCGGATAAGGGATCTCCCTCTATGAAGCCAGGAGTTACCAATTTCCATTGTCCTCTCTCTCTGTTTGTGTGATTGTTTGTTTCTGTGTTTTTACCACTGTTGCTTTGAGACTGGTTCTCATACAGCCCAGGCTGACCTTCAACTCTTTATGTAGCTAAGGCTGGCCTTGAACTCCTGATCCTTCTGTCTCCACCTCCTAAGTGCTTGGATGACAGGTGTGTACTACCACACCTGGCTTTCTTCTACCTTCCACTCATTTCTTGGCCCCACGTCTTAGTGTGTCCTAAAGTTATAAACAGATAAAAACCCACTTTGTGCTCTGCCTATCTCTGGTCCTCTTATCTGCTCCTGCCCCAACCCCCACGGTAACCCCTCTACCCCAACCCCCACACCCTGTTCTGCTCTCTTTGCTATGAACTGCAGTGGTGCCCTCCCTGGCAAGAGCATGTTTGTATCTGAGTGCATCTGCCAGGCTAACAATGCCTGCACCTCTGACTACCCATGATAGCGATGCCTGAACCTCTGATTTAATATATATTTAGATGAACTGCTTTTGTTTATTTATTTAGTGAGAGCAGTGGACACGCTCATAGCACGCAGACAGATTCTCATGATCGTCTAGATTGCTTGGCTGACGCCTCTTCCTGGCCCGAGACAGTAGGGCACAATCAAGTCACAGGAGACTGTAAGCCACACTGGCTAACGCTGTGCCGATGAGTCGTCCGTGTCAGATAAGTTCCGTTTCAATTCCACTGTCATAAAGGAGTCATTACATTTATTTTAAACTGATAACTCCAGGGCAAGATGAGAAACCAAAGATTAAATCAGAATGCACTGAAACGTCCATAGGATTCTTTTTTATCTTAAGTATGAACATCCATCCAACCTAAAGGAACACAATTATGACAGACAGACAAGCAGAGTTCAATTACCAACATCCCATGGTTTTCGATATGTTTTCATATGTGAACGTCAATCCAATTCTCAGCACAAGTTCCAGGGATTTACTCCCAGCACAGTATAAGCTGAGGCAGAGGCCAGAGCAAAATACCATAGGCTCAGTCCCAGAAGGGCACAGGACCAGCCCCCAAGCCCCATGTCCAGGGGCATTAGCAGGAAGGGGAGGCAAGTGTGCTGTTATCCCTCTGCTCTGCAATCCTACTATGTGTCCTGGAAACACAGAAGAGAAAAGATCAACACACCCCAAGTGGGCAAGCCAACAGGACCGTGTGAGCTACCCCAGTAAGGTGAGTGTTCTGGGGAGCCAGGCAGGTGCTGGATATTATATAACTATGCGCCTCAGCGATTTAACAGGAATGAGTCCCTCCACTCTCAATGTGAGTACCCTTCCATGGGATAAGGAGCATCTCACTTAACTTCCATCCCCACATCCTGAACTCTTTCTATGCGGAGAAGAAGACTCCCAGTCCTCCATGGTCTCCCCATCCAAAAAACGAGCTTAAGGGCTGCTTACCTTGAACCTGCTCTGGTTTTGCTAAATGTACATAGTATCGTCAAGCTGCTCTGTGAATTTGTACCTCTACATCCACAGATTAGCAGAGCTCCCAGAGCTCAGGAGAGAAGCTTCGTGAAATGAATGGGTGTGTTAATGGAGAAACTCCTAAATGGCTGAAGGGCAGAAAGCGAAGGACTGTGTGATGCTCTGCCACAAACAGGACACCTGAACCACACCCTCTTCCCCTGAGGCTCATGGGCCATAGCAGGAGGTCAGGGAGGACTGGATGGAGCCAGAGGTCAGGGAGGACTGGAGTAGAGAAGTGCTGTCTTCTGCACTCACAGACTCATAGCTGACTGCTACCCGCACAAGAACAAGCCAATCGACATCCCAGCATGGAGTGGGGACAGGTCCACTAGCCCACATCCCTAGCTGATAGCTAACAGGATTCTGGGGGAAGGAAAGTCAATTTTCATTAAGCGTAACGCCCCTGGTAAATTGACTATATTCCAGGGGATGGCCCCATACCCATGAGTATATGAGCAGTGCAATTACACTTGGTGGCATTTTTTTTTTTTTAAAGGAAGGATGGAGTACATACAGGAGTGGTGTCTGGATATGATCAAAATATGTTATACTCACATAAGAAATGCTCAAAGAAATAATAAAATATTACTCCCCCCCCCCCAGCATAAGGTTTTTCTGTATAACGGCTCTGGCTGTCCTGGAACTCATGCTGTAGTCCAGGCTGGCAGAGATCCGCCTGACTGCAGCTCCTGAGGGCTGGGATGAAAGGTGTGTGCCACCACTTTCCACAATAATTTGAAAAAAAAAAAGGGGGGAGGGGGGAGGGAGGGAGGGCTGCTCACTTGTGTTCTTGTTCCTGTAGCCCAGTCACCTCAATGTATTTCAGACCCAGACTGATGCAGAGGGCAGAATGGGAGCATCTCACCCTCCATCCTGTCGATGCCTCGCATTCTCTCTGTTCAGACCCCACGAGATGCTTCCTAAAGGTCCCCCTCCAGGGGTCTAAGAATCAGTATCACAGCAGGCAGGGGACAGAGGACAGCAGATAAGGGGTGTGGATCAAAGGAGGGGTACCGGCATCCCATTCCTGTGCATGACTGAGCGGCACTGGGCTCTGTGTCCTGGTGAGTGGGGCACTGTGGGTAATCTCTCCTACTGCCTCACTGTAAGACTGCTAGAGATAAAGGAACACAAGCTAGGTGGCTGAATGCAGAGTAGCTGTCTCACTGTGCTGGAGGCTTCAAGTGCAAGGTCCATGTGCCGCAGGGCTGGGTCCCACTTGGTACACGAAAGGCCACCTTCATGAGCAGGGTATCATTCTATGTGTGCTTCCCGCCAATCAGGATACAACACACACCAGATTACCCAAAGACCTCACTCTGTGCCACCTTTGGAAAGATGATATCCAGATGAGATCTCCAGATGAGAGGCCAGGAGTTAGGAAACAGCTCCAGCCTGAACGCGGGGTTCCCACAACACAGAATCTGCCATCAGCCAATTCCCTCCTCACTTCCACCCTATATGCTATGCCAGAGCCTCCCAGGCATGGCCTGCAGGCCAGAGAGTCTCATGCCTTTGTCATACTCCATGAAGAAATGAGCCCCAGCTTGGGAAGTGTGTTTGGCGGAGGCCAGGGGAGCCTGCACTCGGGAGCACTAGGCAGAAACTGCCTTTCATAGGAAAAGCTAACCTCACTGGCTGCTCACTCTCCTGTTGGTTCTTTTCCATTAAATGCAATCCTTTCTCTCTTGTATAAAATCTATACAGTAAGAAGCCTGCCTAGAGGTCCACACCCCAACTTCTGTCGTATGCACACGATCCTCCCTGAGCATGGCCCCTAGACTTCCCGGTACATGTTTAACAAAGGTGTTTTTCTGTCAGAGCCAGCACATACCCTTGCTCTGTTTTATGATTTGCCCTTTGTGTCTTAAGGCAGAGATATCTTTCCACATGAAAATATGTCCTCCCAGACCTTCATCCTTACTGGCCGTGTGTCACATGGACAGATCATCATCAGTGAATCAATTCTCCATTGCAGAATATTTATGTTGCTTTTACTAACTCTGGCATTATAAATAATGCCAAGACCAACATACACACAGCTTTGTGCACCAACCCATTTTAGTTCTTAAGATGAGTTAGCTGTGGGATTGTGTGAGTCGACACATGGTGTAGAGGCTAAAACAATGTTGTCTCCCAAAGATATCAGTGTGCCAGTCCCCAGTGCTGGTTAGCATGTAGCCTTACACGTAAGGATTTTGCAGGTGTGACCCAGTGAAGGATTCTGACATGGGGGAGTCCCCAGGGTTGTCCAAGTAGGCTCAGAATGCCCTTGCCAAGAGTACTTGGGAGAGAAAGGAGGATAACATGGTCAGGGGTGAAGGTACCATGCTGCTCTCCGTGGTTGTAGACAGAGTAGGGCTAGAAGTCATGAAAAGGAGTTTTCGTTAGATGCTGGAGATGAGAAAGCAAAGAATCAGCACACACACTCGTGCATGCACATGCGTGCATGTCCCCACGTGCGCATGCACGTGTGTGTGTGTGTGTGCGCGCACACACACACACACACACACACACACACACACACACACACACACGGAATTCTTAATGTCTGAGCAGTAAAACCTCCAGACCCACAAGATAATAAATCTGTGTTGTTCCCAGCCAGTAAGTTTACAGGGTTTTTTTACAGCAGCGAGGGAAGGAAGACATGTATTTCATGAGCTTACATCTTTATTTTTGATACCTAATATGAGTACACTCTAGTTCTCAAGGAGCTGGTCAGTGCCTCTACTCTGGATCCAGTTCAATGCTGCCACTAGGTGACTGACATATGGTCCTGAGGGTCTCTTCTACGTACCAAGAATGACCCTGAGTTGATCCTGCCTCTTCTCCTAAACTTACAGCAGAGACTGACTTCACAGTTTCACAGCTTAGCCAGCTGTAGCTCAAGCAAATCGGGTGACAGCCTACAGACACAGACACATTCGATCAGTTGTTCACTGGAAAGCCACTGTGAGAGCATCTGTCATCACCCAGGCGCTGACATCCTCAACACTAAAGAGTCTGCATGGGCAAACAGGCTCTGTGTGGCTTCTGTGTCTGTGACCTAACTGGGAAGCTTGGAGTCAGGCTGGGAGCTGAAGCCCCATCGATTCAATCTCCCTAGCATGGCAACCCACTCCCGGCCACCAGAGACACCCTCCCTGGCCCGACTCTGCCTTTCCTCTTTTGTTCCCTCATACCTAAAATCCCCTATAAAAGAGCTTAAATTTGAAACATCTAGCTACTTCTTTCTCGCTAGAAGGCAGGCAGGAGGGCATGGCACCATGCATTCATTAGCTGCAGGATCCCTGGCCAAGAACAGTTTTCCTTGCAAAAGGCCCTCAGCAAGTATTTCTTGAACTATAGTTCAAAATCCATAGCCTCTCCCCTGTATCCTACTGTGTTCCAAATCATTAGAAGCTGTGGGTGTCTCCCTGAAAAGCCTCCCGCCGCCCACCTGCCTCTGAGTCATGTCCGCAATAAGGCACCTTCAGCTTGGAGGAAGAATGCCAAATATTAAATGAACAGCATTCAGAGAGAAGGCCAGGGCCTCTTCAGAATTCCACCCAAGCCATTCCATACAGAAAAGGCAGGAAGCTGGAGTTCTCATCCTGACTCCAAAGACCACCAAGTGTGGTATGGAAAAGGGTGAAAAGTGTAAGGCAAATAACGTATTCTCTTTTTGAGAGAGCCTTCTAGAAGGTGCCAGCTACCACAGCACACGTAAACATTCCCTGAGCTTTCTGTGAGGAAAGACAGCCCTGTGTGGTGAAATGGATGTACTGCAGTGCATGATGCTGACCGACTGACTGCCACACGGCCTCCAACCAAGGATGACTGCCTCACTGCCTCCAACCATGGATAACTGCCACACGGCCTCCAACCACGGATGACTGCCACACTGCCTCCAACCACGGCTGACTGCCACACGGCCTCCAACCACGGCTGACTGGCTGCCACACTGCCTCCAACCACGGATGACTGCCACACTGCCTCCAACCACGGATGACTGCCACACTGCCTCCAACCACGGATGACTGCCACACTGCCTCCAACCACGGATGACTGCCACACTGCCTCCAACCACGGATGACTGCCACACTGCCTCCAACCACGGATGACTGCCACACGGCCTCCAACCATGGCTGACTGCCACACGGCCTCCAACCACAGCTGACTGACTGGCACATGGCCTCCAACCACGGCTGACTGCCACACTGCCTCCAACCACAGCTGGCTGCCACACTGCCTCCAACCACGGCTGACTGCCACACTGCTTCTAACCACGGCTGACTGCCACACGGCCTCCAACCACGGCTGACTGGCTGCCACACTGTCCCCAACCACGGCTGAATGACTGCCACACTGCCTCCAACCACGGCTGATTGACTGTCACACTGCCCCAACCGCTTCCACAAGCCAAGCAGAAGGCATGCTGGCCCTGCTCACAAGCCCCCTGTCCAAAGTTTATAGCTCAGGAGGCAGGCAGACCAACACATACCACCCTGAGTTTCTGAAACAAGAGCCAGAGGGGCAAATGTTCTTAGGACTCCAAACACATGTGAGGCTGTATGGTGGATTTCTGGTTATGGAGTGTTCACTGTGCCCTTAGTGTGTCCAGTGCTCAGAGAAACATCCTGGCTGTCAGGAGCAGCTCTTCCTATCCTTGACCCACAGAGGAGGACACTGAGAACTACAGGGGCCAATGACATCTCGTGGCTCATGGATGACCAACTTTACAGTGCAGGGAACCTTGTACTTCAAGCAAAGCATGAGCCTGCTTCTCCCTGTCCTCCTCTTCCAGAGGCCAGGGCTATGCCCGAGCTTAGGTCCTTTGTGTAAACCAGCTCTGCTCACACAGCGAGCGCCAAGGTAAATCTTACCCGGGCCTGACACACAGGTAAGCCGTCACTCAAAGAGAGTCATGGTTTGCCCTGGATGGCATGGCTAAGGACAAATGGGTGACCTGTTCACTACCCCAACTGTGTTGTATATGGCCACAACAGACAGAGCAGTCTGAACTGGGGAAGGTTGTGCTTCAGAAGTACAGAGAGAAAGCAGGAAGAAATAGAGAAGTAGTCAGATGCTCAAACCACCGTAAAGGCCACTGTGACATTCAGAGCAATCACACAGGGCGGAAATCCTAAAAGGCCTGACAGGCGGTAGCCACTTGAAGCCAAGCCTGGCATCCAGGAGTCTGAGGTAAAGGGGTTGCCTTCTCTCAACTAGCTGCACCCCAGTCCTAACCAGACCATGAGGATAGTCGCTATGCCACATGCCTGACCTGCCAGCAGTGAGTTGCAACCTCTCTCTCTCTCTCTCTGGGTACACACTGCACCAGCCAGCCAGCCAGCAGAATCCAGAGGAAACACAACGGTGGAAATGTCCAGGTTCCTGTGGAGCCTGCAGAGACAGCCATGGCCCACTAAATCAACACCTGTATTGGACCTTAGGCCCTAGCCACACAGCTACTCTGAACTCCCCCAGCGGACCAGATGCTCTGTCTGCCTCTGTGCTTTCCCAAGAACTCCGGGAAAGCTGGGTATTGGATTCTCACTGCCGTACTCCTCGCCAGAGTTGAACAAAGTCCCTTAAAGATAGCCCCTAACTCATTTGATCTGCATTTCCAGGGCTAAGTCTTAGTCCTTAATAGGTGGGCAGTCGATAAACACTTAATGAATAAAGAAGAACCAGAGGCTGCATTGTAGCATGCTAACAGTGCAAAATAATTAAATGGGGGGTGGGGGGGCCAGCATGACAGGACCACAGCACACTCAGTGTGACTCAGCTCATGCCACTTGGTTGCACACTTAAAACATGGTGACGGGTAAGTCTGGTGTTGTAGGTATTGTAATCACAATTTCTCTGGAGTATTACCCAACTCTTACAATGTTTTTAGTAAACATACGAAACCACGTGTGTCACTATAACATCTTCATTCATGGATGTCATCATACCTTGCTCAGATCTGCCCACCAAACAAACTCACGTCTCCCCCAAAGTAGTTTCATTTTCCGATACAATTTTTTTTTTTCTTTTGAAGTAATTTTTACAAAACGCGGTCCATCTCTTTCATTCCGGTAGAACTGACTCCTCCCTCAGCCGGTGGTGGCTACGGGAACACAGAGGGCATGGCAACAGCCAGGTCTGGAGGGGCTGCAATAGAGCCCCCACAATTTCACTCTGGGGAATCTCCGTGATGCACACTGGAATGGCCTGGCTCGCAGTGACTGACTTTCTCGCTTGCGCTGTTAAGAAGGGGACGAGTCTCGAGTGCAAACTTGTACAGCAGCTGTGGAAACCAGTGTGGCAATTTCTCAGCAAATCAGGGATCAACCTACCCCCTGCAATACCACTCTTGGGCATATACCCAAAGGAGGCTCAGTCACACCACAAGGACACTTGCTCAACTATGTTCACAGCAACGGTATTCATAATAGTCAGATCTTGGAAACAGCCTAGATGCCCCTCAACTGAAGAATGGATAAAGAAAATGTGGTATATTTGCACAATGTTGTACTATTCAATGGTAAGAAATAATGACATCCTAAAATTTGCAGGAAAATGGACAGAACTAGAAAAAAAAAAAAAAACAAAGAAACAAGAACCTAAGTGAGGTAACCCAAAACCAGAAAGACAAATATAGTATGTACTCACTCATAAGTGGATTCCAGGCATAAAGCAAAAGATACCCAGCCTACAATCCACGACCCAGAGAAGCCAGAACCCTCTTCCAGAAACAGACGGAAGCAGATGCAGAAATCAACAACTAACCCATGGGCCAGGCTGCTGGAGTACAACAGAAGTGAGGAGGAGTGATAATATGAAGAAAGGAGTCAGGACTATGATGGGGAAACCCACAGAATCAGCTGACCCGAGCCAATGAGAGATCACTGACTCAGGTCTGACAGACGGGGAACCTGCATAAGACCCAACTAGACTCCATTAGTATAGGTGACAATGGTGTGACTGGGACAATGTATGAGGCCACTGGCAGTGGGTCCAAGACCTAACTCTAATGCACAGACTGACTCAGTGGAGCCCATTCTGTATGGAGAGACACCTTGCCCAGCCTAGACACAGGGGTGGGGGTGGGGAGGTGCCTTGGTCCTGCCTCAAAGAGGTTATGGGACAGACTTAGTAGACTTCCTAGGGGAGGCCCTACCCTCTCCTAGGAGCAGATGGGAGGAGAGGGGGGAGGGGGAACTGGGATGGGAAAGTAAAAGATAAATTAATAAAAGAAAGAGGAGGGGGGATAGGAAACAGCTCAGCTCCAGCTCCCGGGAGCCGGGTGTGACTGGGTGGGTATGACTGCCGCTCACCGCCCAGCAGGCTCAAACCCTCATCTGACACTGTTTTAGCACCAAACCAAGCAACAAATGACTGACGGGGAGTCCTGCCAGAACAACCGGAAGGTTGTGGGCAGCAGGACGCGGGTACAACAATTCTTAAGTAAAAACCAACCCTGAGGGACTTGTCTGAGTTCTGGCAGCAGAGGGGTCCCACTCTCCATACAGAATGCATCAGGCTCTGCCATGACTTATTACGATTACAGTCCCCGCTTCAGCAAGTCGCCTTCCAAGGAGGGGGACACTCAGATTACAATGATGAGCTCAGACCTTGCAGTACGGATAAGGTCAGTGCAAAATCCCCATCAACGGAGGGCCAAGGAGCAACATGGGAGAAGAGAGCTGACTCGGAAGTTACTGGGGGGTGGGGGACACATAAGCTTAATTTTAGGATTAATTAACAAGTGCAAAGAAATTTTGGAAAACTAAAAATACCTTAACAGAGAACAGAGCGGCTAGCTTAAACCCTTAATGAACGCAACAAATCAAGAATTTAGAAAGAATACAACCTTTAAATATCTCTCATCAAAGTCTGTGGTAGCACAGTGGGGAGCAGTTACCTCACACACACACACACACACACACACACACACACACACACACACACACACACACACACACACAATCTCAAGCAAGCAAAAGCCAGAGGCTCCAGACAGTGGGGACAGAGACACACGCACAAGCCACATTTCTGACACTTTCCTAATTTTCAAAACCAAACTTCCTCAGTGGCTTGGCCTCGTGCTTAGTTAATTCATCACGGTGATTGCCCGACATATAATTTGGCTTCGGTCCATGCGTCCTACAGAAGTGTCTATAACCCGGTCAGGCCATCAAACACCGCAGTGACAGATTCAGCCGACATTTTACACATTCCCCTCCTTTGATCTCTTCTGTCATTCGGGATGGTCCTCTGCCTTCTGCAATGGGTCTTTTTTTTCTTCTTTGACCTCTCCCAAGTGCCTCTTTGAGCCTTCAGATACAGGAGCTAACCAATCCCGGCAGTGGCTCCATGTCTTAGTCCAGGGTCTCTTCTTGAGTTGCTGCTTCAGCTCAGGGTGACTTCCCTTACCAAGACCAGCTGTTGTGTGCCTCCCTCTGGCTCATGCTCATTTAGACAGTAGCTGCTTACTCTAGGATCTGCCTGTGTGGTACAACATTTGACACACCCCTCTATTCAGAGCCACCAGAAGAAACCAAAATCCACCCTGCAGTGGCCTAAGAGTCCCTAAGACCTGTCAATCACATTTTTCATGCCTTGCAGCATTTATCGCCACTCCAAGCATGAGGTTCGAGCTCGTGTCTTGTCTCAGCTCTACCATGAGCAGCCTCCCATCTCCTCCCTGCAGTCTGCTGTGAATGCTACCATAATGCTGGAGCTGTAGTACACCCTACTATACAATACTATACTATACTATACAATACTATACAATACTATACAATACTATACTATACAATACTATACTATACAATACTATACTATACTATACTATACAATACTATACTATACAATACTATACTATACTATACTATACTATACAATACTATACTATACTATACTATACTATACTATACAATACTATACTATACTATACTATACTATACTATACTATACTATACAATACTATACTATACTATACAATACTATACTATACTACTTATACTATACTATACAATACAATACTATACTATACTATACTATACTATACTATACAATACTATACTATACTATACAATACTATACAATACTATACTATACTATACTATACAATACTATACTATACTATACTATACAATACTATACTATACTATACAATACTATACTATACAATACAATACAATACTATACTATACAATACTATACTATACTATACAATACTATACTATACTATACAATACAATACTATACTATACAATACTATACTATACTATACAATACAATACTATACTATACAATACAATACTATACTATACAATACTATACTATACTATACAATACAATACTATACTATACAATACTATACTATACTATACAATACTATACTATACTATACAATACTATACTATACTATACTATACAATACTATACTAACTATACATACTATACTATACTATACTATACTATACTATACAATACTATACTATACAATACTATACTATACAATACTATACTATACATACTATACAATACTATACTATACTATACTATACTATACTATACTATACAATACTATACTATACTATACAATACTATACTATACTATACTATACTATACTATACTATACAATACTATACTATACTATACTATACTATACTATACTATACTACTATACTATACTATACAATACTATACTATACTATACTATACAATACTATACAATACTATACTATACTATACTATACTATACTATACAATACTATACTATACAATACTATACTATACAATACAATACAATACTATACTATACAATACTATACTATACTATACAATACTATACTATACTATACAATACTATACTATACTATACTATACAATACTATACTATACTATACTATACTATACTATACTATACTATACTATACTATACAATACTATACAATACTATACTATACTATACAATACTATACTATACTATACTATACTATACTATACAATACTATACTATACTATACAATACTATACTATACTATACTATACTATACAATACTATACTATACTATACAATACTATACTATACTATACAATACTATACTATACTATACAATACTATACAATACTATACTATACAATACTATACTATACTATACTATACTATACTATACAATAGCTACCTGGCCACCTCAGGGCAAGCATCCATTAGTCTAGCCCTGCTGGTGGCATTAAGTACGGCCACATCATAAGTGTGGGTACAGTGTAAACTGTAGGCTGGGGGTTGTCTCCAGCGTTCAGCGTGGGTGCCTCTATTACCCTCACCTGGCAGGTGAGAAAATGAAATCTGGGGAGTGGGAAGGACTTACCTGAGCTTAGATGCGTTTTGGTAACAGTGTCAACACTAACCAGAGCCATCTACCTGGAACCCGTGTTGACTGACACCCTGAACGAAGCCCTGTTGACTGCTGCCTGTTCTTGCCCCTCTCCGGCTTCTCTCATACTGGGCAGTGCTCACCAATGCCCAGGCCATCCCCCTTCTGCAGTTTATCTTGTTCTGGGTGCTTCTCTGCTCGTGCAGTCCCAGTGCCTAGAGCATTGGCTCATCCTTCCCGGGGAGACCCAGTGTGCACCATGCACTGCTTCCTCCAAGGGTCTCCGTCACGAAATACACATGCGCGCGCGCACACACACACGCACATGCACGCACGCATGCACACACACGCACACGCACACACGCATCTGAGGACCAGCTTGGTTAGAAAGAAACATCAGATGGTGATTCCCATCTTGGTGCCCAGTAGGCAAGATAGAACACAGCCCCGAATGAACCACTGAGAACACATCAGGGAAACAGCTCCCCTTCTGAGAATGCCAGCAGACATGCACAGCAAGCAGCATTACCCCAGCTTCCAATGAAAACACTCAACGAGGAAGTTCGCTAGTGAAAACATACCCTTCCTCTCCCAGTGTGTGAAGCGCAGAAGCCAGAATGTCAGTTTTAAGAGGGTTTCCTCCCTCCCCTTCTCCGTTGACATATGAACTCCCTGGGGTTCACGGTGCAGAGCCAGGGACAGAGGTTGCATCTGTTCAGGTGACCTCGGGGCCCAGGAAACACACAACCCGGAGGGAAGGGGAAACTGGGGCTGAGCGTGAATCAAGGGAAAACCGAAAGGAGGTCGGGTGGGCGCCCATCCCCCACTAGGCAGCAGGCTCAGCGGCGGCACCAGACAGGTAGAAGGGAACAGAATTGTCTAGCTTTCCTTCTATCGCTGTCGCCTGTCACCACAGGAACCAGTCTGTCAAAGTTGATGGTTGATTTGTAACTTTCAATATTCCTGCTGCTGTTGTTGAAGGTAACGTTGACATACAGTTAACTGTGTTGCAACGGGAAACATGGCGGCACTGAGTGCGTTCCTGGCATGGTGCAGCCACCACCTCTGTCAGCTCACCAACCTCTGCATCACCAAAAGGAAAGCCATGACCCACCAGGCAGCTAGCTGCTCCTGCATCCCCAGCCAGGCCCTGCAAGCCCCACGTATCTACAAAAGAAAGACTCTGCAGATTTGCATACTCTGGATATTCAATCTGGAGAGTCAGACTCGTGACCTTATCTGTTCACCTCAGGAAGTTCAAGGCCCACCCCAGTCTGCAGCATCCATCAGCCTGACATTCCTCCCTGTGGCTGAATAACACAAGGGAGCTATCCCATGGCTCGCTGCTCCATCGGTCAGCTGATGGGCACCGAGCTACATCCCCAGTCTGCACTTGAGGGATGCTGCTGTGGACGTGTGCGGTTATGTGTTTTTAGCTCTCTTAAATCTGTACCTGGAAGCAGAATTGCAATGTGGTGAATCCCTATTTCATTCTTTGAAGAGTCACAAAGTCCAATTTCTCCACACCCTTGCCATCTTCCGGGGGTTTCTGTTTAAGGCATCCTGGTGGATATAAACGGCCCACGCCATGGTTTTGACTTATATCCAGTAATCATTTTCCATGTATAACTAATATCCACCACAAACAACTAACTGTCACAGTTACTCACTTTTTAAAAGCTGAGCGTCTTGGGGCTCTGCAAAGAGGCACATGTGTGCTTCGATCTGCTGCTGGTTTACTCACATCTGTCTTCCCAGGGGACTGTGTGGCCTTTAAACACAGGGGCTGTAACTCAGTAAACACCCACCATGTCCCAGAGCTGGCTAGGTACACAGCAGCGAGCAGAACTTAGGTCCTAGTGAAGGAGTTGCCTTGAGACAGTGCGAAGAGCAGGCCTACAGGCTTAGAAGAATGTTTCCTCCAGAGACACAGTGGGGCTGGTCGCAAGCCCCTACAGATCTGACCTACTAGTCCTGGGCCTAGTCCCCTGGGCGCAGGTCTGGGGCAGCCTCTACGCTCCCCACCATCCATCCTTGCCTCTGCTTCAAAAGGAGAGCCACGAGGAAGCAAGGCGTGCCACACAGAGGAATCTGGAGATAGCAAGAAGTCACCCGAGAGCGGTGGCGGCTGTCATGCAACAGATTCTCCTTAGCTGTTCTGCAGGAACCACTGGCCCCAGGTTGACAGGGCATCTACACCCGCATGCATGGCTATAAGGAGCAGCAAGGGCCGCACCCTGGCAGCTTGGGAGCAGAGCAGCCAACAAGAACGTGGGTTTGGACCAGAACAAAGCAGCAAGGGAATGGACACAGTCCTGAAAACACAACAGCTCAGACACACCCGCATAACCTTTCCCCAGCACTCGACGGGAAAAGGAAAATAAAAATAAAAATAAAAACGTGGCCCGAATTTCCTTGTGATTGCTGCTTTAACAAACAAAAGCCCTACCACGAGGCTCACCACTGGTGGTTTCCAGAAGTGGAGACACGTGGACTGGGGACACGGGAGTTTCGGTGTGGCTACATCCCGTCATACGCTCTTTCAAGAGTGGTTATGGCGATGGCAAGTGGAGCTGGGCACACTGCTCGACCCTCACAACAGTTCACGCCACTCTGTCACAGCAAAGGCTGCAGCCTGCTCTCAAGGGGAGGAACCAAGTTCTCAGAAGAAAAACCACCTCCTCGGGCGGGGCTGCTGGGCTCATGAGCAAATGCTGCTGGCTGGCACCCACACCCCTGAGCTCTGGAAAACTAGGGGCGCTGGAGACACCAGAGCTTGCAGGATAGAGCCTGGAGTCTTTACCTTTGAAGGACTCCCAAGTCCACCTAGGGAAGTACACAGACACAGAATGCTGCAGAAAAGGGCAGACCGCAGGGGAGGGGCAGGGGAGGGGCAGGGGAGGGGCAGGGGAGAGGTAGAGGAGGGGGATCAGCAAGCTCTGCAGCTGTCATAAGGACAGGGAGACAGAGAACGCAGTAACTCCCCAGACTCCTCTTGGCAACACCTCCATTTTCCTCGGGGACCACGAAGCCCTGTTGCCTGACCTAGTTACTCTAAAGGCCACGCTCTGGGGTCAAGGGCTCCTCGAGCCCACAGTTCCAGGTTCCGACCACCTTGGGCACGTGCGTACCTAGTAGAGAGGCAGCCCTATGGTGGAGTTCTTCCGTCAAAAGAGAAGGATGGGCTCTTGTCATTTGTAGGTAGGAGAGTGCAAGCCTGGCCTCACTAGCCAGCCATTTTCTCCACACAGAACCTAGAGGCGAGGTGCACTGGCCGAGGAGAGAGGAAAACAAGCCCACACAAAAGCCAGGGTTTCTATCCCAGACTCGGTAAGTCACGGGCCCAAGGGAGACCCTTTCTGACACAGGGACTTAAGAACACGCTGGAGATGAACATGGAGTCCCCTGTACGCCTGGCAGGGATCTAAGGCAGGCATGCATGGTGGAGGCTAGCCACACCCTCACAGCTCTGTGCTCCCTGTTGGCCAGGGATAAAGGAGAGCAATGACAGCATAAGAATGGCCCTGTGGGGCCAGAGGGAGGCTCTAAGACCCCAGTGTGGGGAAGAACGCAGCCCAGCGCCCCAGCTGAAGCCCACAACTGAAGACTTTTCGCTACAGCTCATCACATGCCCTTGCTGCTGCTGCTAAGGTGTGAAATACGAACTTGGGCCCTGCCTTCTCTTCCTCGGGGCTCCCTCAAGCCTGAGGCTGGGAAGGGAGAGAATGAGCAGGATCCATGTGGCATCTGTGGATCCCCGGCCATCGATCAGAATGCCCTCCATAGTACCCTCACGCATAGGAGAATAAAGAGAAGTCACCCAGTGTTGCGGGTGCCTGTCCATCCAACCACCCACCAGACACTCCAGATTTCACCACAGATCTCAGGAGAAATTAACCTTGGTATTGCTTTCTTAGCGAGAACAAGCCTTAAAAATGTCACATCTTGGAGGGTGTTTGTGATTGTCTAAACTCACAGCTGTACCCTGATAAATGTTACAGATGTTACTAACAGCAAGGGTGGCAAATGGTAAGATAAGAGAGAAAGTCGCAGACACAAGAGTTCAGTCCTGGGTCTCTTGTCCTGCCGTCTTGGTGCACCCGCGTGAGACAGGGCCCTCACAGAACAGTGAGAGGAGCAGCCCAGGACACCTGGAGTATCTGTTCCTGCCTCTGAACCATGAGAAACTGCACGCCTGAAGCACACTGGCAGTCTGGTCCCAGGGCCAGAGCCCTCTGCGGTAGTGACCTGACTCGTCAGGGGGGGTCTAAGCAAAGAAAGGAAGGCTGTGACTTCGACTACGACAGCCAGATACTGTGGAGGATGGACATCGTTACAAAAGCCATGGTGCATTCAAATGTTTCTGAACCAAGCCTTGGAAAAAAAGGCTGATTCGGTGCCTGAGTTACAAGCAGCAGCAGTCACATAAAGTAAGAACGGTGTCTGGGAGTGGGAGACCAAGGCCGAGTCCTGATACCTCGCTGGCTCAAAACCCTGAGTGTTTGGAAGCACAGAGGCACTTTCTGAGTGGACTGGGAATACTCCATCAAGAGCAGAAGAGACATTCACCACAGACAAAAGAGAGGCAGAAATGTATCCAACTGACAAAGGACTTTGATGCCAGTTTGAAGTGTCTGAATAAAGGAGGAGGATTTACAAGAGGCATCGGCTAATTAGATTTGAGCTTAAGAGGTGCGCTGGCAACAATAATAATAATAGCGGTTGACATTTGCTGAGCTCTCACAAAAGCTCTGGTCTGTGCTGAACACTTGCCATGTTCAGGGAGTCCCCAGTGCACAATAAGCACACAATAAGTCTGCTATCCCTGTTAATTCAAATAATTCTAATGCGCCTGTGAGGAGCAGAGGAACACTGTTTCTAGCTCTACAGACAGAAACCAGAGATTCTGTCCAGTAAAAACTAGTTTGGCCAAAGTCAACAGCTAAGTCTCTGGGGAACCAGGGGACCTGAGAAATGTCCCCTGACCTCCTGCTACCCTTGTGACAACATGATGTGAAATGGAGCAGAAGGAAAGGAAGGGAAGCCACTGGCCAGTTACACGTCTCCTCAATGGTCAAAGCCATAAGGCTCTGATGGTGGCCACGGACACTGAAGTTATAACCAGTCTTCAGTGTCAAAGACAATGAACGCTACCATTCCCTGCAGGCTGCTTTTTTGGGGGGCGGGTGGGGGGGTTGTCCTGGGGGATGTTGTTGTGTTTTGTTTTGTTTTCAGGGTTTCTCTGTGTAGCCCTGGCTGGTTTGGAACTCACTGGGTATGTAGACCATTCCAGCCTCTGCCTCCCAAGTGTGGGGATTAAAGGTGTGCGACACCACTACCAGACCACAGGCTGGTGTGGTCTGTGATGAACCGCCACAGGTTCTCTTGCTCTGCTTTGTGCTCTTCTCACCAAAGAAGTCTTCCTGTTCTGGGCAGGTCCTGTGTGTGAGAAGCTGACGGCCCTCCCTGCCTGCACACTTGCTTCCCTTGGGCCTGAAGTGAGTAGGTACCCAGCGGAGGGTGCACGGAGGGCCAGATCAGCGCCCACGGTGGCGGCAACGCCACAGCAACTTTTCCATGGCATTAAATGTCTAGGCAGGAGGCTTCTTAAATTATTATTACTATTGTTTTTATTTTAAATTTCATTTTACCTTCCAACCCCAGTTCTCCCTCCCACCCTCTCCTCGCCCCTAACCCACCCTCTCCTCACCCCTGGCCCACTCCTGCTCACAGGTAAGGGCTCCGGCAAGGAGTAAACATAGTCTGGTACAGTAAGTTGGGGCAGGGCCAGGCCCCTCTCCCATGCATTAAGGCTGAGCATGGCCTCCCAACACAGGGAATGGGCTCCAACAAGCCAGCTCATAATACCAGGATTACACCAAGGTCCAGGGACCCCTCAGCTAGTCCAAGCGTCACAACTGTCTGCAGGAGATGTTTTTAATCGAGGGTCTGACCCCCTGGCCCCCACTGTTCCATCCCTAACGGTATCTTGTACCCATTCACTGTCTCCCCATCCTCAAAGCCCTGGGAACCAGGAACCTGCTTTCCGTCTTGTGTAAATTTCCTGTGAGGGACGTCAGACAATACAGAGGTCCCCCTGTGCCTGGCTGGATGTGTTTTTAGTGGTGATCACATAGCGGGCATCAGCGTTTCAGTCTAGTACCTGAATACAAAAGGATCTGTCTGTGTATCAAGTCCTCCACAGGCAAGCTGACTGCAGCATTTGTCTGTCAGGAATAATGCTACTGGGGATATTTGTGTGCAAGTCCCAGTTTCCAGTGCTCTTGGCTACTGGGCCCAATCGTAACTTAAAGCTTAGTTTTCTTTTTTAGTTTTTGTTTCATTTTGGTTTTTTTTTTTTTTTTGTTTGTTTTGTTTTGTTATGTTTTAAGAACTACCAAACTGTTTTTCCAATATTTAGAGGTTGCTTTTGTGATATAATGAAGTCAAGGACAGTTTTAAATCTCCTTAAGGGTTAGTAGAGGAGCTGCAGAGATGGCTCAGTGGTTAAGAGCGCCCACTCTTGCAGAGGAGTCAAGTTCGATTCCCAACACCCATGTCAGACGGTTCACAACCTCCTGTAACTCAAGGGAACCCCACTCTCAAGAGCACAGACCCACACACAGACACAAACTCACATAACTTAAAAATATTTTTCAGAGAGTTATCAGAAAAAGAAGAATGTGGTTTCTGGCGTTCTGGGGTCATTGAATTTCAATCATCAAATCTCAAGGTCCACTTAATGGATTTTTGGCAGCCAGACACTTCGTACCCGTCTACAGAAACCAGTACAGGGAGCCTCCAGGAAAGCCAGCCAGCAAAGGTCGCCAAAAAATTTCATCCACTCACTCCCAAAATAATTGATTTCTGAATTGTGGATTTCCATTATGCCAAGAATCAGGAAGAGATTTATGTGTTCTGTAAGGGAAGGAGGGCAGGCAGAAATTGGCGGCAGAGTCGCTGCAGGAGTTTTCAAGGCTCCTACTGCATGGTTAATTAGTTTATTTGCAATTAAGAAAGTGGCGGTGCTAATAAACTGAAATGCGTGACCAACGAAGACTGAGACGCTCCCTGTCTTTCATCCTCCATCTACACAAAAGAAACTGCTGTCAAAAAGACTAGAAAGTTGGGGTCTCCCTTGTCCAAAGCTGTCTCCGCTTGCTGACAAGACCAATCTCCAAACCGGAACAGATGGGGGGGGGGGTGTCTCCGACCTTCAGGCACATCTGAAGATTTCTACGTGAAATGACGGAGTCAGTCCCTCCCCAGAGTTCTAACATGGACCCTGCACAGTCTCAAACATGTGTCTAAATCATCCGGATTTTAGCCTCTGGTCAACTGTGCTCTGCATCGCTTTTGCAATTCTAATACAAAGCAAACATTTCCTTGGCAGTAGGGGCTGTGGAGGAAGAGTGTACAGCATTGACCTTGGCGCAGGGACGGAAGCCAGTCAGTGAAGCTGTCCTAGACACACAGTGCTATGCCCCACGCTGGGCAATGCCGGGTGGCGCCCAGAGCAAAAGCATTCCTTTCTCTTAAGGAATGAAAGGCGGGGAAGGAAGAAACTGAGCCACCGTCTACTAAGCCATGTGATAGGGGAAAGCAGGTTGGGCACATCAGCAGGTAGAATGGTGAGGAAGGCAGTCAAAGAAGACCTCTCTAGACGTAAGCAGGTTTTTCATCTAGAATCACAAACGCATGACAACCAAACACACGGTGCTGCTTCCGTGTAACCATGAACACATGCAGCATCACCCCTGAGGCCCCTTTCATGGTCCCGCCCGAAGTCCCAGCGACTAACGGGCTTGCTCTCCGGCATCACCACCCGGTTTTACGTATTTTATCTCCCTTGCTTTCTGTTGCCGCCATGTGATAAATACCGCGAACAAAAGCAGCTGGAGGGGTGTTGGGGTGGGGGATAAAGGGCTTCTTTCATCTTAGGCTTCCCAGTCACGGAAAGACTGCAGAGCAGGGACTAGATAGAGGCAGGGACAATGGAGGAATGCTGCCTGTTAGCTTGGTCTCTTGCTTGTTCCTGTTCATGCCGTTACCCGCCTACATAGCGACAGTACTACCCTCAGAGGACTGGGCCCTCCCACGGCAATCATCAGTCAGCACGACCTCTCGTCGATGAGGGCCACAGCCCGATTTGGTAGAGGCAAGTTTTCAATAGATGCGCCCTCTTCCCAGGCTGACTATGGGTTGTACTGAAAATGACAGTAAGAACTGACCAGTACCACGTAATCTTGCCTATGGCCTCTGCAGCAGAGGGTGCATGCAGGTTTTGAGGGCCATCTGTATGGCTGGATGGACTACCTCTTCTCAATCCCAAGTGATATTCTGCGGTGAGGATACGCTATAGCCTCTTTACCCGATACACCCGTTCGGGCCAGTTGTCTCCAGTTTGGGGCCATCACTAATAAAGCTGCTATGGGTATCCACGACATCACTGTATGAGCCTATGTCTCGCTTTCCTAGAGGAAATATCTATGAGTGATGGCCGAACTCAGTAACTGTCTAAACAGTGCTCCAAAACATGCGTACTATATTATATGCTCATTAGCGGTATGTAAACATCCCAGCCCCTCCACAGCCTCCGCAACACAGGAATGTCCTCATCCCAGTCCCCACTGTCCTGCTAGTACCCGGATGCATCTCGCTGTGACCTGAGTTAGCGTCTCTCTGCTGATAAATGGCCCTGTGTGTCTTTCCATCACTTAGTTGTCCGTCATGTGTCTTCTCTGGTGAAGCAACTATGTCAATCTTTTACCCGACTTTAAAACTATGACAGGTCCGTGTATATTCTAATATGATTCCCCTGGCAGATGTTTTCCAAACACTGACTACGGAACCAGGTCTTAACTTTTCATTCCTTTAAGACTGATTTTTGAGGTCAGGCGTGGTGGCGCACGCCTTTAATCCCAGCACTAGGGAGGCAGAGGCAGATGGATCTCTGAGTTTGAGGCCAGCCTGGTCTACAGAGTGAGAGTGAGTTCTGGGACAGCCAGGGCTACATGGAGAAACTCAGTCTTGAAAAAAACAAACCAAAAAAAAAAAAAAAAAAGTTTTGGAAAATGCTTAATGTTGATAACATCTAATTTGTCATTTATCTAAATCACATCTTTACGTTCTTGGAAATCTTTGCACACACACACAGAAGTACACACGTGCATACATACATGCATACGCACATGCCTATCCCAGGCCTGGATTTTCTTCCATGTTTTCTTCCCAAAACCTTTGATATTTAGACCCAGGATTCATTTCAAACCAACCTTTATATACAAGCGAGCAAAGGTAGATGGTCCTTGGGGCGGAGGGCGTATCCTAGTCCACAGGAAGAAAGAGACTGGGTTTGCCATGAACTTTTGAAACCTCAAAGCCTACCCCAGTGACACACTTTCTCCAACAAGCCCACATCTCCTACGCCTTCTCAAACAGTCCCTGGTGAGTAAGCATTCAAATATATAAACCTATGGTGGGGGGATTCGTATTCAAATCGCCATAGGTATGGATCTAACTTCATTCTTCTGTAGGGGGCTGTCCAGTTTTTCCAGAACCATCTGTTGAATAGCCCCCCACCCCCGGTATGTTTTGCCTATTTTGTCAAAAATGAAACGGGCATAGCTCTGTGCTTTTATTTCCGGGGCTTTCATTTTTATTCCATTGCTGTACTTGTCTGTTTTTATGCCAGCACCAGGCTGTCCTTAGCGCTATAGCTCTGTAGCATAATTAGAGGCGAGACATAAAATGTCCTGTGTTGTTTTCACTTCTTGGTGTTGCCTTGGTTAATTGTGGTCTTCTGTGATATCACATGAATTACTGTATTATTTTTTTTCTCAACTTGTCAACCGTGATTATCAGAGTTTTCATAGGTGTTGAATTAAATTTTTAAATAAATGTTTGTAGTGTAGACATCTTTACAATATTCGTTCTACCAATCCAGGAACGTGGAAGATCTTTGCACCACCGAGCATCTTCTGTGACTTCCTTTTTCGGTGTCCTTATGTTCTCCTCATAGAGCTTGACCTCTCCTTTGGAAATATATATATATATTCCATGGGACATTTTTATAATTTTCCTCTGAAAGTACACTGCTGATATGACAAGCTACTGTTGATATTGCTTTCAATGTTGATTTTATATCTTGCAACTTCTTTTTCTATTCTTTCGCTGAGACTACAAAAGAGACCACTTACTGTACACAGTTACAACTTGTCCACAAGTGAGGCCAGAGCTAGTCCAGAGTGCCTCAATCGAGACCAGGGCAGAAGGGCAACAGGGACTGTTTTGGTTGAAGAAGGCACACCCTCAGATGTGGACTTGGCAGCCAGACACTGGTGAAGTCTCAGAATCACCGAGACTCAAGGCTGACAGTAACATACAGCTCAACAACTTGGACCAGCCTCAGCCTCCGGCACCCCCATTTCTATTTGTTCAGCTCTGTGGCCGCACAGCTGATTAACATGAGTCCCCACCTCATTTTCCTTCTCTTGCATATCCACTTTTTCTCTCACTTTGCCCTCATGGTACAGGAGTTCCGAGGAAAATGGTACTAAGGCCAAGAGCCCTACAACGTCACTGCAAACATTTGTTGAGTCCAAGGGGTTTCTGGCAGCCTCTACAGACAAAGCTGTTAAGAATCACGTCATCTGCAAATAGGGATAGTTTGACTTCTTCCTTTTCCAGTTCAGTCCATTTTATCTCCTTTTCTTGTTTGATTGCTATGGCTATGTCTCCCAACACACATCAAATAAGAGGTGACGGAGTGGACATTCTTGGTTTCATTGGAAATGTTTTCAATTTCTTTCTGTGTAGCACAACTCTGGCTGTACGTGAGCTGCGTGTAGTCTTTACTATATTGGGGTATATCTTATGTATATCTGAAGTCTCCAGAACTTTAACCATGAAGGCATGCTTTGTCAAATGCCTTTTCAGCATCAATGGAATAATTGTGTGGGTTTTGTCCTTAGGTCTATTTACATGGTACATGAGTATTTTGCCTAAGTGCATGTATGCACACCACATACATGCAGTGCCTTTGGAGACCAGAAGCAGTTGTCAGGGCTCCTGGAAATGGATTTTTCCAGTACTTTGTTTTATTGGGGTTAAGCCCCTATTGTTTGTCTTTAATTGCATTAATTTCTGGCCTTTATAGTCTCCTTTTTTATTCTCTTTATGTTCTCTCTTCCCCCCCAACCCTCCTGGTTGCAAAGTTTTGCAATGTTCCTCAGAATACCTTCAAAGCTCCAAGCTTATCCTTCCTGCCTCCCTTTCTGGAGCTCCATGCTGACAGGCATTCATACACCACCACGCCCAGCTACTTTTCCCCCCAGCATGTTAAGGTATAACATAGTTCTTTAATTTTACACTATTATCCTTTCTTAATTTAGGCATCTGAAGCTATGAGTATCCCTCTGGGCAACACTTTAGCCCCATCCAGAAGTTAGGACATTCTGTTTTAGTTCTACTTGATTCAAGTTTTCAAATTGCCCTGGCAATTTCTTTTTGCAAGTGTGAGTGATTTGGAAGCTTGATGCTTAACTTCCAAATGTGTGAGGCTTATTAAGACCTCTTGCTGTGGTTTGTCTTTAACTTAACCCTGTGGAATCACAGAACATACTCCACATGATAGGTCTGGGTATTTTTTAAAGGTATTGGGATGTGACTCATGGCCGGAAATGTGACCTTAACTTTCTGAATGTTCAACATGCAGTTTATTGCTGCTCTCTCTTGCCAAGTGTCCTCTTGCTTATTACTTCTTGGAAGACATCCACAGTCATTGCCATCTTCACTCACAACTGGTGTGTCCTTTTACTCTGTTTGGAAGGTGATTTCGCAGCACCAGGATGATGCTGTCTCTGTGTTCATCTAAACCGGGATTTGGTAAACTTCTTAGACCGGAGGAATGATCGTTCTCCTCAAATGTAAAAGCCCAAAACTTGAGGTGCTTGCTCAGTTTTGAAGCTAATTCTCAGCCACCTCTTTGAATATCATCTCTCCACGATTTCCTCTTCCCTCCACTGCTAGCACTCATGCTACACATACAGGAGAGCCTCTTATTCAACAGTCTTCCTGCCCCTTTCATGGTTTCCTCCTCCTTCTCCTTCTCCTCCTCCTCACTCTCCCCACTCAGGGCAACTCCCCAATGTTTATGAGAGCTATGTCCTGACGACTCACCCTTCCTTTCTGTCTTCATTGACTCCAATCTCTTCTTCGACCCATCCACTATTTTAAATATTTTTACCTCAATAATTTTACTTTTTTCTTATATCATCCCTAAGCCTCCCTGTGGCTCTTCTCTTCACTGGCCTGCTGTGGTCTTCTTCTCTCCATTCTAACTATGTCCAGCAGGATCAGTTTCTTATTTGAGATGGGGAAACCACGGCCCACGGCACCCGGCCGTTCCCCGGAGTGACTGCCAGCACCCCATCCTCTGCACAAAAGCATTTCATGTGGATGCCTGTGTGTCCACAGCCAGGTAAGAGGCTCCACACAGCAGCAGCTTTATATCTGACACAGCTGCTCCAGCTCCAGCGGGTTGGGGGGGGGGCACTGACCTCCCCATGCTAACGTACTGGGGATCTTGTCACTCAAGCCTGCCGTTCGCTGACGTGGGACAGAGGCTCTCCTCACAAGCCATTATGACTAGATACAGCGGAGTCCTGCGATCTGTCCTCTTCTCTCCTCCTGTGCTAGACTGGAAAACTTCATCCCAGGGGTCACTCTGACTTCAGTTTCCATTAATCACTGAGGTTTTTACCATCTTTGTTTCGAGCACCTGGATATCTTGATGTCCAGGTCTCTAGTGCATAATACATCAAAAAAAAAAAATTCTTTAAATTATGGTCTCCAGGCCAAATAGATGAGCTCCGAAGCCTATCTCTCCCCTCAAGAATAAGGTCCATTAATCTACTGTCTGCACACTTCAACTAAATCAAAAGAAATACAGCTTAGGAATGTTGCCATCCAAAAATAACTGCCCTCTACTTTAAATTCACTTTCAAAAGTATTTCTGAGAACAGCTACTTTCCCAGCCATTACTCTACAGACAGCTTCATGGCCAGTGCGCTGTCAGCGAATTCCTGCTCGGCCGGCATCACCTTCTGCACCCTCCCTCTGAAGCCAGCTCTCCTGCACACTGATCTGCTACAAAGTGTCATTGTTAAGCACATCCTCGGCTGCTTGCTCAAAGCCTTCCCATTTCATTCTCCAGTAAAGAACACTGGCAGCTGACAGAGCAAATCCTTATACCATCTGACCAGTAAATCTAAGAGCTTAAGGAAAATGCAAACTTGGGAACTGCAAGCTCTTGGCAATCGGACCTCCCTGGCCTCCTGTGGCATTTCCTCCTGGCCACACCACTGGGCCTCTAGTCATGCACCCTGCAAACTGCAACCCCACCCACCAGCCCTTCCCCAGTAGCCTTCCCATCCCTGGGGACCCAGTTGTCTGCCGCTCCAGGAGCACCAGGTTCATGCATGGCAATGTAAGCTAGTAAGCTCAGTATTGCCCTCCAAGATAAACCTAGAAGCTTCCGTGAGCATCATCTCAATCACTTTCTCGTTTGCAATCCTGAAGTATGGGAAGAGATGCTGTAGAGTTGGTGACATTCCTCTTCATTTTAGCTTCTACTCCCCCTTTAATCAAAACAGGGCATGCTGAGCATACTAGGTGCCAGGTCCTGCACAGAGTACCAGAAAGTAATGATGAAATAAAAAAAAACAATCACAGAATCACGCCTTCCTAGAGGGGCACACTCCCGGATGGAGTAGAATGCTTGACAGAAGGGAATGGAGGGAGAGGACAGACAGATAGATGGACAGTTTGATAGACAGGTGAGGAGTAAAAAGAGACAGGGAGGGGTGCAGGGGCCATGTGTCCAACGACATAACCAAAGGAATAGGAGAGAGGTGAACAGTAGTAAAGACCAAATACAGAGTTCTACCTGATACCTCTCATGACGCAAAGAAGCTCCAAGAGTTGGGGGGGGGGGGTGTGAACCGAGAATGCCCTCATATAAAGAACCGGCTAGAGAATGGAGATGCTTCTGACAGTTGTCAGCCTCATTCACCAGAGAACTGCCAAGCTTGGGAGAAAGCAGGGTGGCATGGGACGGACCCAACAAAGTGGGCACAGCAGGGCAGACGGCTCTGGGGGATTGCAGGAAATGCCTCCTCTTAAACATGTTAGTGCTAGCTTTCATGACCCAGGATATGGAAGGAAAGCCCTGATTCTGCCTTAAGGGTTGCGATTCTGCAAGGCAGAGAGAAAACATGGGGGGGGGCATCCAAAGCTGGCACAGGCTTCTGCCTGGCAGAGGGGGCGCTCATTTTGAGAACCATGTTTGTATTTATAAATCATTGAAATTGGTTACCTTTTTTTTTTTTCTTTGTCTGAAATGTGGCCTTGGCATACATACTTTGGTTTAGGTTGTTATGGACTCCCCCTTTATACCTTATCATTGGAATGCCACTCAAATCCCGTTGCCCTTCCTACTCAGCCCCTTAAAAGTCTGTTCATTTCACCTCTCAAGGACCCCTTTCTAGTTCCGTGACCTATACATGCACGCCCACAAAAATACACATATAAAAAGATAAAAAAAAAATTAGAGGCTAGGATACCTATATTTAAGAGACACAATGGCTTTAAAAAATATAATAATATGTCCAGGGATAAACTTAACCAAGGAGATGAAAGATCTCTACGGTGAGAACTCCAAGACACTGAAAATAAAACTGAAGGAGACACTAGACAGAGGAACAGGCAGCCCGTACTCCTGCACTGGCAGGATTGTGAAAGTGGCCTTATTGCTGAACACGATCTACAGAGCTGATGCCATGACTGTCAAAATTCCAATGGCATAATTCACAGAAGAGTCTTTCACTTCTTTATGCATTTCCCCTACTCCCCACCTATCCTGTCCCTTTCCTATCCTTGTGCCACCCTTAGATAGATAGGTGGGTGGATGGATGGATGGATGATGGAGGATGGATGGATGATGGAGGATGGATGGATGGATGGATGGATGATGGATGGATGGAGGATGGATGGATGGAGGATGGATGGATGATGGATGGATGATGGATGGATGGATGGATGATGGATGGATGGATGGATGGATGGATGGATGGATGGATGGATGAATGCCACATCCTTGAAACAAACATGGTGTTTATCTTTCTGAGTCTGGCTTATTTCACATAACACAATGACTGCCACTTTCACCCATTGTCCTCAAGTTGACAACATCCTCAAGGCAGAAGAAAACTCCATTGATACACACACTTCTACCATGTTTCCTTATCCATTCACCTGTGGGCAGATGGCCGGGCTGGCTCCATGCTGTAGACACACGGGGTGTCTCTGTGGTTTGCGGATTTCGATTCCTTTCCCTATAAACTCAAGAGCAGCTTTGCTGAGTCATATGGAAGTTCTAAGTTTTGGGTTTTTTGTTT
The DNA here is from genome assembly GCF_943737965.1 of Phodopus roborovskii. Lineage (NCBI taxonomy): Eukaryota > Metazoa > Chordata > Mammalia > Rodentia > Cricetidae > Phodopus > Phodopus roborovskii. Next base: position 1,832,501 of record NW_026126567.1, on the reverse strand, counting down.
GTTTTTTTTTTTGTTTTTTGTTTTTGTTTTGATGGACCTCCGTATTGATCTCCATTTCTGCCTGCAGTTAATAAATTGCAAAGATCCCCTGTAGCATTTATTGGCAGCCACTCTGGCTGGGCTGAAACAGAATCTCAGTACAGCTTTGATCTGCATTTTGATGTCTGCAGAAGTTTAATTTCTTTAATGCACTTATTGCCCACTTGTACTTCTCTTGAGAACTCTCTGTTCAGTTCATTTTCCCATTTGCTGATTGAGTTTGTTCTTTTGGCCTTTTATCACACCTACATGCTACTTTTATTGTAAAATGAAACACACACACAGAAGATGCAAAGGTAATGCCTTGGTAATTTTTCCATTGCCGTGGCAAAGGCGATTTGTAAATGAAACTGTTTTAATGGGGTTCCGTGGTTCTAGGGGGTTAGAGTCCATTACCATCATGGTAGCAGGCAGGCGGGCATGACACCAGAGCAGTAGCTAAGAATTCGGGGGATGGCACTCTTGAGACCTCTAAGATGCCTCCCGGGTATACACCATCTTCAATAAGACTGCATCTCCGAATCATTCCCAAACAATTCCACCGGGGGGGGGGGGGGCAAAGAGTCAAACACATGAGCCCATGGGGGCCATTTTTACTCAAACCAACACAGGTAAAATTATCTTAGAGCACAAAAACCCACTACTCAGCCTGAGAAACACAAGGGCTGCACCCTGCCCGCACCTGTCACCACCTGCCTCCCTGGCCAATCACAACCCCTTTCTGACCTCCGGTTTGCAGAGGTGTGCGCGACAACTTAAGAAATAAAGGGACCACTCGTCCCTTTCCTGCCGTGAGTCCATCAGAGACTGTCTCTTCCTTCCACCAGCCACGACCGTCACCCCATCGTGTTCTCAGACTCACGCTGGCACTGCTCGGGGCTCAGCTTGTGCCACAGTCAAAGGATACCTGAGTACCAGGCCTGCAAAGAACATGGGGCTGGGAAACAGATCCTAGCGATGGCACCCTTACTGCCTCAGGGGCCAGAGTCCACGGGCAGTGCGCATGGCATGCACGGGGGGGGGGGGGGGGGGAAAGGCAGGTGGAGGAGGAAAGCCCACTGGTCGGGACAGAGTTTCGTGGCCACACTTCCCCACATACAAAGACTGGAGACTCCATAGAATGGTATGGCCCTCTCCCCGAAGGACCCACATCCCAGCAGGACCATTCAGCTCCAGGAAATGGACAAGCCCTGCCTTGCATGCCACCCTCCCCAGTGTAGCGCCCAGCCTTCAGAGGCAGGGAAACAGTGCGTCCTACATACACATCCTGGACAGTGCACTGGCCATACACAGCAAGGACCAGGAACACACACTCCCCGCAGCCACGTGTCCCACACTGAGAAATCTGTTATGCTTCACCCCAACAGGAGGTTGGGAAAAAATGCAAACACACGACCAGCTAAAGAAGTTGCCTGCATAACTTCATGGCAAGAGATAAACTAGAAAGAGGTAGCATTTGCCTATCAAGAAGGGAACGAAGTAATAGCAGCTGGCTGTTAAAGCTACCAAAGTGGACAGCCTGAGCTTCAGTAACCATCCAGAAAGTAGGTAAGATAATTCTCAAAACCCCTGTTATAACAGGCAAATAATACAAAAGACAAGGGGGGGTGTAAAACACCATACAAACTCCAAACTCTAGAAACTTGTTCACTTTTAATGTGACTGACTCACAAAACCAACCTAAAGAACCTTCTGGTTCTTATCCAATGGAATTATCTCGTGTTTGTTTTAAAGTTATTGGTAGGCTGGGAAGGTGGCCACGCTTCCTCAGTTAAATTTACAAAGACATTCTTGTCGTTATTGTGACTGATTTGCTAATTTCCTTCTTAGGCATTTTCCCTATTGGTGGTACACAGGAATGCTAATAATCTCTGACTGTCTTCAGAGTTCTTACTAAGTAAGGTCTTACCATCTGCAGAGAAGGTTTGACTTGGTCCTTTCTGGGTTTGACAATTTTTTTTTTTTCCATAAAGACAGGGCTTCTTTGTGTAGCCCTGGCTGTCCTGGAACTCACTCTGTAGACCAGGCTGCCCTCAGACTCACAGAGCTCCGCCTGCCTCTGCCTCCCAAGTACTGGGATTAAAGGCATGTGCCACCATCAACTTTTTTTTTTTTTTTCACCTTTTCTCACTTGGCAGTCTTGCTAAACAGATGTGGCAAAGGCCATTATCTTCCCCTCACTCCAGAACTTGAGAAAAAGTTTTCAATTTTCTTTTTCTGGGTAGTGTATTGGCTGTAGGTTTGTTATACATGGCCCTGATTATGGAGAGTTGCACGCCATAATACTTAATTTGTTGAGAGATTTTCTTTTTCTTTAATTATGAAGAGATATTGAGCACATAATGGAGAAAGGACTGTCTCTTCGATAATAATGTTGGGGGGAGGCTAGTAGGAAATCTCACCATGCAAAGCAGCCTGCCAGGAAGTCTGACAACCTGAGTTTGACTCCAGGGACTCGCATGGTAGAAAGAGAGAAATGACACCTATAAATTGTCCTCTGATGTCCACTCCATGACACAGGTGTGTGTGTGTGTGTGTGTGTGTGTGTGTGTGTGTGTGTGTGCGCGCGCGCGCGCGCATGCACATAAAATATATGTGTGTATTACATATGTATGTTGTATATAATATATAATTATAATAAATATAATTCCTAAACCATGCTGGGAAATTTGGGTGTTAACAAGCAGAAAAGTGAAAGCAGATACTGTGCTTCATCATATATATATAAATCAGCTCAAAATGGATTGAAGACTTAAATTTAAGACCCAAAAAGTATGACATTTCTAGGAGAAAAAAAAAAACAAAAACAGCAAGCTCCAAGACATCAGTGATTCATCAGACACAGAGCCCCAAAGCACAGGGAACTAGAACAGAGGGGTTAGGGGGCCCCACCCAATCAGAGAGGTCCTGCCAGCAACCCAATCAAGTGAAGAGATGGGGCATGGGCTGGGAGGGACTCAGAAGGGAAGGACCAGTGACTCAGACACCAGGTGAGTGGCTAACACCCAAGACATGTAAGGTACTACATCTTCTCCGCAGTAAGAAAGCAAACAATGCTATTAAAAGGGGCAAGGGCTGGCAAAGGCTTTTCTCCACAGAAACGTGGATGGTTACCAGACAGCTGAAAGACAGTCTCGGAGTCACCCAACAGCACAGGAATGAGATACCAACTCATAGCTGTAGGACTGGCTGCCAACAACATGTGTAGGTGAAGATGTGGACATAAAGGACCATCACTGCCTTTTAAATTAGCACAGCCACGCTAAAAACACTGTCTGGATACCTCAGTAGGTGCCCTTAAAAATACAATGAACAGATGACACAGCAATCCCAGTATCGGGCAGGGACTCAGAGCAGCAGAGACGAGTAGTCTCCCATGCTCCCAGCAGCATTATTCCCAGCAGCCAAGGTGCAGAAACAACCTTAGTGACCATCACTAGGCGCCAACCCAAATAAGTCAGTTTTCAAAATGCAGAGACCAAATACACATACGCCACAGAACACTGCTCTGTCCTAAGGAGGGAACCTGGGCCCACAGGGCACAGTGTTAAAAGAGCATGGGTTGACAAACGCTGTGTGATCTCATTTGTGTGCAGGGTCTGAAGGAGATGAACTCACAGAAGATGGCAGAAAAGAGGCTTCTAGGAGATGGGAGGGAGGACCAGAGGAGAGGGGATCCCGTGCCGTTCAACAAGTGCGAATTTGTAGACCGACAGGAGGAGGTTTTGCTGCTTGGCCACACAGTATGGTAACTGGGGTTAACAGCAATGTATTATAGCTAGACAATTTTAATGACCTTACCTCAAAAAAAAAAATGAAAATGAAATGATAAGGAGATGAATATGTCAGTGACCCAAGGTAATCATCACACAATGTACCATGGTCAAAAGCCCATTAGAAAGAAAACCCCAGGGCTGGAGAGATGGCTCAGCTGTTAAAGGCTAGGCTCGCAACCAAAAAAACGTAGGAAGAAAACCCCAGAACCAGCAAGAAAGCTCAGAGGGAAAAGTGCTTGTCACCAAACCTGACAACCCGAGTTCAATCCCTCAGACCAACATGGTAGGAGAGAACCAACTCCCACAAGTTATCATCTGATCTCCACACTTGCACCATGGCTTGCACACGTGTGTGTGCGCGCACACGCATGCAGGTATATGCATGTGTTGCGTGCATACAATTTAATATTTATAAAGCAAAAACAAAACAAAAATCCCTAAGTGAGGCACGGTGGCTCAGATCTACCATTCCAGCTCCTCTCTGAGGGGGCTGAAGCAGGGGTACCGCAAGCCCAACAGAGACCAGAACTACACCGTGACTGCCAGGCCAGCTTCACCTAAAACATGAGGCCCGTTCTCAACAATGAAGTAAAACTTTCTCCAAGGGCCATCAAGTAGCTATAGGACTTACATTTAACAAGCCTGATTATAAGGAATATTATTTCTAATATAAATGATCATCCTTTCCCTTTTGATTGAATGGTTCATTAAAAAAATCCAATTCTATTACCCTGTTGTTGTTTTTTTTAATTAAAGCTTGTAAGAGGAAAACAATCTTAAAGCCATCAGCCCCTGACAAAAGGATTAAGAATTCACAGCGCTAAAACATTTGTCTGACAGTGCAGTCATCAAGGCATCCGAATAATTACTTTTAACACTACTAAAAATTAACACCAGCAGTTTAAAACGTCCTCTTGTTTGGGGACTCGAGTGAATCAATAAGACTGTGTTAAGAGCCAGTGAGACCAGAAGCCCACACGGAGGACCGCCGCTGCCTTATTCTTGTTCTAGATGGAGCAACAGTGTTTATCCGTGGTGCTCACCACAGTTTGTTTCTGCAGGATGTCCCATGAAGGAGTCCCAGCACAGAGGCTCCGGGTGACACCTCCTCAAGACAGGGCAAGCAGCCCATTCCGCAGCGGGGTCCTCTGGGGACTGCCCAAGTGCACCTTTACCATAAGCCAGCACTGACATCAGGAGGACCTGTGCGGTAACACAAGACCCCGCCTCTCGTCCACGCCACCACCCTCACACAGGATGCCAGGATCCCGGCTCTCTCGGTGAGGATCCTGGGACACCCACCCCCTGCCCCCTTCACCATCTCAAGTTGCTCCCTGAAGATCCGGGAGCAGCCAGGGAAGTAGGAGCCTCCTCAGAGGCCAGGCAAGGAGCTGCTTACAGATTTTCTCAGCTCTCTCAAACCCTCAGTTTTTGATCATCACGTGGACTCATGTTCTAAACGCCTTTCTAATGGGGGTATTGCAGATTCCACACTTGGAACTGAGGCACGGGTTCCTGAAGGTCTTGGCTTAAAAATCAAGAACACAAACGTGGCCCAAAGGTGAGCTGCCTTCAGGCAAGGGGCGGTTTTGTGTGTGTGTAGACATTCCAAAGCTAGTGTCTCTCACCTGAGCCCTTTGAACACAAATCTGCAAACATGAACTCAACAAGCCTTCTAGGACAGAGCCTTTCATCTCTTGGAGCTCTGGAAAATTCAGATTTGAGTTTCCCACAAAGCTTCACAGGCCCACGCGGCCTCTGTGGCCTTTCGGGAAACCACGGTGCACAAGGCCACAGCATTCAACAAAGGGAAGGGTTTCCGTGGAGGCCAGACATGCGTGTGTGGTCAGGCAGCCAGGAACTGCACCAGTGTGGCAATATCTCTCAGGGTTAGTCAGAGAATTGCCAAGAACGTATGCAAAGCACACAGCATAGTGTACAATGCAGGGTCCTAAGGGGTGGGAAGTAATGCTTCACCGTTTTACGTAAGGCAACATTCTGGAGAGAGGCCAGGAAGTGCTGGGGCCAGGCCTAGGGAACGGAATCCATCGCTCTAGCCCTAGGGCTAACAGAGTGAATTCTGAAAACAAACTCCACCAACACCTCACCTAGCTAAAGGCCAGGAGCACTCACTTCAGATCCAAGCTCTTTGGCATGGCGGGAACTCTTGACTCCATCCTAGACTTTAGACTCACCTTTCTGCTTTCCTGGGCTTGTTCACGCTACCACCCACTCCTGCCCTGGCCACACCCTTCCACCCAACCCTCCTGAAGCAACCGTACCTAAACTCACCCCAAGGTCTCTCCCGCCTGTGGTATTCCCTGATTGGAGCCCTAAAGCCTACTTGCCTTTCAACTCTCCGATCATGGAGCAGCAGCTCTGTCATGCTTCAAGATGCACACGTGCAGGAACAGGCCCACGCATGCACATTCCAGCCAGGCCTTTTGTGCACGTGTAACACCACTTAACGATTTGCACGGGGTTCTATGAGCAAACACAGATCTGTGTGCAGCGTCCCCAGCGATGACCACGCTGGAAGTGGGAATGGCAATGGCATGTAGGAATGAACTGCAGTGGCCGCAACTGTTCTGGACACTCAGAGGCTGCTGTGACGTGAAACACTGGGTCCAGAGAGCTGGAGGCAGAGGGGAAGACGGGCAGAGAAGGCCAGGAGGAAGACGAGATGCAATGCAAGGGAGGAATGAGAGAGAGAGAGAGAGAGAGAGAGAGAGAGAGAGAGAGAGAGAGAGAGAGAACTTGGGACCAACTTGGGATGGGTTTGGGGACTTCACTCCTGGTAAGCTTCGGGACATCATCCTAACTGGCCTTGACATTCATGCAAAGATGCTCCAGTTGAAAACAAACACATCTCCATGATTGTTCTCTTCCCTGTACATGACCTATCAGCGAAGCAGCCCAGGCCTTGCCTCCCATGCACGGCCCCAGCAATGAGTGACCCAGGGCCCAGAAGCACAGGAACTTTCCAGAAGAGGCAGGAGTACGGGACAGACCTTTGGTTACAGCCCGCCCCGCCCGAGGGGCCTTTTGCTGTTTACACCAAACACCGCCTTGCCGCTGGGACTCTTCTGCCTCGCCACTGAGGTGATCCAGATGAGACACGCTGATGTGGGTTTTAATTTCCTCTCTTTACCAGATATTTATTGACATTCAGGCCACAATCCAATCCTTAGGGATATTCATTTAATGAGTTTCATGTTGCTTTTTAAAGTACTGGTATTGTTCAAGAGCACTGGGAAGGAGGGGGGGAAGAAAATGGAAAATCAGGAACACAAACACAACACAGGGAACAGACAAGACCCCGATGGGGGAGGGGCCTGCACAACCCAATGACAAGACAGAGCAGGCGGCCTTCGGGGCTCAGAGGGGTCTTTTCGGGAAGCTCAAAGGACGTCTGTAACGAACTGGCCTTTACCGGCTACTGTGTCGAAGCTCAGCAAGTCAGGGGACAACTGTTCCCCTGGAGGCCTATGCAGAGGGGTGAGGAAAAAACTCAGTGGCTGGGGGGGGGGGGGTCAACCAGGTCTCCACTGAAGCCACCCTACTCCAGGAATCCAGCCAGCATGCCGCCTTTGGGCATCTGAGGTTACAGTGTCCAGGGTCCCTAATGGTCCCTCTGCTCAGCGCATGTCTCTGCACTGAGAGTCCCTAAATTGCAAAGCCGGCTTTGCTTCCTACGTAATCCCAGTTACTGCCCTAGGACCAAGAACATCACTCTATTCAGCGAACATTTATCGAGCACATCCAGCATGCCAGACACTGCACTCCAGGAGGAGACTGTGACAGTCACAAGGACAAAGGGGGGTGGACGATGTCAGTGCAGCAGGCAGAACACCACAGGGTCCAGAACGGGCAAGGGGGGGGGGGGCTGGCAGGACAGCTTCCTGGAGTGGGTGCCAGCCCAGCACAATGAGCAGGGCTCAAAGGCAAGCATACATCTCAGACTTGAAAATTCCAGTCTCCCTGAAAACGCAGAGCCTGATTCAGGAAGTCTGGTCTGTTTCTCCAGTTGCCTTGCAGAAATGCCAATGCTGGCAGCTGATATTCTCAAAGCACTGGCTGGGCTGAACGACCCCAAAGCTGAGCATCACAGCCCGCGGCCCCTTGCTTCCTCTAAGGTGAGAAACAGATGTCTGGAGATGACGGTATAATTGTACAGCGGGAGAGAACGGGCCTTTTTGTCTAGTGTTATCATATAGGAAGGTGACTAGAATGTACCAGACCATCGTAGATTCAGCTTCTTGAGAGAAAGTTCCTATTTTCACTTCCTTCCTAGCACTACGAACTCACCTTCTTGTCTGCCTTGATGAACATTTAAGAAAGAAGACAGAGAGTTCAGGAATTTTCCAGGAAGATCTCAGTTAAAAAAAAAAAAAAAAAAAAAAAAAACACTTAGTTGATGTTTTTCAAATTGTATTTTAAAACTTTCCCAGGAAAGAGAGTGTGGCTCCTCGCTCACAACCCACAAACCCACGTGCATGCTGCCACAAGGTACCTTTGCCTCCCCAGAGTAGTTCTAATTTCAAATATTTTACCTCTATGTTTTAAAAGACAGAAGGTCTTCATATTAAATTAAAAAGCACAGTCATAGCTCTACTGAGTCACTCCAGAGCTGTAGACAGTTCTTCCACAATAACCCCCCCCCCACTCACTAAGTCAATATTATACCCCTGAGCTTATCAGATGGGAAGAATATGAAAAAGGCTGGTGTGGTAGCACGGGGCTGCGGAACAGGACAGTGTCTAGCTCTGTGCAGAACCCCAGAGCTGAGGTACAAATCTAACAGTGTCTGTATCAGAGCTCGGTGACAAAAGGGAGGGTTGGTACCCTCAGCTCACGGATGGATGGGTGGGTGGGTCAGACTGTGGCAGGCCAAAGAAGGCATGAAATAATTCCCATCCGGGCATATGTGGAAGGCTAGCGTGAGATCAGCCTACGCCTTCTGCACAACGATGCCTCCTCCCAGCTGGACTGACTGTATCAACTGTCACAGTATGTACACGCTCTCAGCCTCAGTTTCCCCTTCCACGCAAATAAGCTGACATCACAGGCTTCTGTGGGATGAGAGCAGCTTATTAAAGTGCTCAAAAAGCTTTGTCAAAGAACCCAGCCTTCGGAGATTAACAGCCTCGCCAAAAGGACATGGTGGCCAGCTCAACAAAGCTCTCTCTGGCCAAACTGTGAGCATCTAAGCAATGACAAGAGCAACTGTAAGTGGATCAAAACATTGAGTCAACAAAAACCATGCATCTGTAATTATGCTAAAAGCTGGGGAGCAGCCGGGGCTCAGAATGTGGGGCAGGGGGAAGCCTTCAAGTTAGTCAACAAAGGTTGGGGGTGTGCTTCTGGGTAAACAAATGGCCCCATAAGGTGAGCTAAGTGTTATAACTTACAGAAGAGCACCTTTGAGAAGTAGAAATAACTAAGTATTTTCTAGAACTAACATGGCATCCCTGAGTCAGGTGAAGACTGCCATAGGATGTTAAAGCCATTTGCAATGGGTGAAGGACCAACACAAGAACGTTCTGGGTGAAAGGAGACCCTCCCTCCCTGGGCTCGGAACCTTGTCATCCCATCCAGGGCATCCATCTTGACTCCAGTGTTGGTGACACAGCCAACGTCATTGCCAAAAAATATTCTGTCTCTTATTATTCATTATTAATTTATTGTATTAATTATGATTATTAGTATCAATTGCAATCATGTTCTTAGAACCAGTGAAAGTGCAGAGGACAGGTGTCAGTTGAGTGTGAGAGCCACAGATGGGATTGCCTGCATCACTCCCGCTCCAAGATGTAGGGGCCATCACAAAGGGGAGGATGGTCCAGGAAGATGGGAGCAAAGAAGTGTCTTCTGGACAAGGCAGAACCCCCATGCTCATGAGCCCACAGAATCGGTGGTTGCCTGCATAAGACCTGCACTAGATCAAGCCAGTCTACAACCCAACCTGGAGATGGAAGGGATTGTATGCTCCCACTCCTAACTGAGGGCTACTGGGAGAAAAGTGATTCCGTTTTCTTTTAAGAGTATGGCCCCTAGTATGCCAACCAAGCTCTAATGGATGGCCACATACTCAAGCACATATGGGCAGCACAAATTGAACCCAATGGGTTATCTGAAGGGGGAGAAACTTCAATTGCAAATGCAAGTTTTTCAAACTTTGGTGTGGAAGGAAGGCTGACTGCCATCACAAAACATGCATACGCTGATTAACATGAGAACCTCACCCCACCCCTCCCCACTCCAACTCCCCCACCCCACCCCCACCCCCACCGGCAGAGGGTTTATCTCAATACCCAGCATCTTAAGAATGGCACGCCCTCAGTGAAAGCCATTCTATGAACAAACTATTCATAGTGACTGACCACTGAACCATGGGTTCTGCTGTCATATACCAACAGAATAAAATCATGTAAAAATATATCGGGGCTTTCAATTAAAAAAATCAAAAAAAAAAAAAAAGAACCCAATTATTTCAATATAAAAGGAGTCTTAGCATTACCAGGAAGTAAGAGATCATTAATAATAACAACAAAACAAACAACACACATGGACAAGTTACCAGGCTTGGACAAGCAGGAATGTCCAAGAGATTTGGACAAGCAGGAATGTAGCTGAGGTACGGCCTCTATGCCTCTGTCCAGGCCGCCTCTTATTCACACTCTGGCCAACCTACTATTGCACTCCTCAGATCCCACATAACTTTAATCAGATCCCCTACAATGTGTGGTTCAAGACAGGATGGACGCTACATCACGACAAGATGAGGGCTTATCCCAGGAATGCAAGGTCGGTTTGATTCTTTAAAAAAAAAAAAAAAGTTAACTCATTTTATCAACAAGCTAGGTCGAGGGGACTGGAGAGATGGCTCACCGGTTAAGAGCACTGGCTGCTCTTACAGAGGTCCTGAGTTCAATCCTCATCAACCACATGGTGGCTCAGACTATAACGGGACTTGATGCCCTCTTCTGGCATGGAAGCATGCACGCAGAGCGATCATGCATAAAATGTAAGTAAAATTTTTAAAGCTAGGTTGAAAAGACCATACGGCCACCTGGAAGTACCAAAGGAAATATGGTACCAGTTCCTGGATCGTTTTTTGTTACTCTCAGAAAGGCATGAATGTAAGATTCACAAAGGTAAAATGATTATTTTCTACATTAGAGAACTCCTCCTAAAGTCAGCCAGGACCTTCTCCATAACATCCAACCCATCTATGCATTACCCATTCTTACGTTTACTTTCTCGATTCTTATTTTCAAACTTCCTTCGTGGACATGTGGTAATTCTATTTCCATGTCTTTCTTGACAAACTGGGAAGAAAACCCAGGCTAGTCAAGCTTTGCTTGACAGCTCTAACAAATTCAGTGTAGGGTGAGGATAACGAAGTCATGTAGACACAAGTTCTGGGCAGCCTCAAGGAAAGCCCCACAGTTCAGAGTTCCCAGCTGTCATCATCTCATCTTCTTTCCTCAGCTATTCCCGGAACCTTTCCACAGACCACAGACCTGGGCTTGGGCCCTGGCATCCACCAGGCCTGCCTCCCTAAGATCTCGGCTTCCCTCTGCCCACCTCCTTCACTAGGCATCCTTTGCCCCTTAGTGGTAACAACCACTCACTGGCCACTCGCACGGCCAGACCCTCTCCCAGCGTGGGCAGCAAGGAGCAAGTGCCATCTTCTGCCTTTGAGGCACATGGGGTTTAGAGCGTGACAGAGAGGCCAACAGCCCCACCAAGTTCCAGGAGACCACACAGGAAGCACATGCATAGACACAGAGCCATGCACTTGCTCTTCCCAAGGAAGCCCGGGCCTTCTCTGCATTTGGGACCCACCTCCCTACAGGAACTCTGGTTGCAGTATGAAGGATCATCTCGTTCCACTGATGACTAACTGGGAAGAATATGTCCACTGTGACAAGGCTAGCCAAAAGCAACTGTCACTGCAGGTCTGCCTAACATCAAATGAACGGGGGGGGGGGGGGGTCTTTCATTCCTCGTATCGCCCTTTTTTATGAAGTGTAGATACTTGGGGAAGGGCGATACGGATGATTTTGTTTTGATGTGGTCTCTAAACTGCTTTGGATTTTTAGGAACTAATCATGTCACCTAAATGTCCTTACCCAAAGTAAACATATTGCTTACTGTCACTCATTCCAAATGGCAGACTTAATGCAATTTTCTTGTTTGGCAAGAATGTAATAAAAGTGCTTGTTTTCTTTTCCTGTCTGGCTCTCCCCTGCTGTCTGCAGATCAATCAGACTGACTGTGGTGGCAGAAGCTAGATCATGGTAATAGTCCCACAAGACCTGCCTGGCTCTGAGAAGACACCCAGTGTCCCTGGAGACCTTACAGATGAACCACGCAGCCCTTCACAGCACAGGGTCATGCATTCAAAGATTGGATGGTTGCTGCTGCTGTGTAGCCATTAATCCTAGCTGTGGGCACATCCTGGGCTCCAGCAGACAGGAGTCCATAATGCTGTGCAAAGGCTTCCAGACCAGCCCCCAGATCAGCCTCCTAATGCCCAGACGTAATCTTAATTATGTGCTTATGTCAGGGTCTTATGACAAATGGTTATGGAAATCCCTTTTTGGGAACCCAGGTAGAGCTCCTGCTTTTACCACATGCCTATCTCTGTGAGGTACATGAAGAAGGTTTGTGAGCCCTCGTAAGAATGCCCAAGACTAGTCCTACCCATAATAAACACCAAAAGGGTGCAACAATGTTTCCTCTTTTGGGCAATGGTCCCCAAAATAAGTCCCCCACCTTATCAGCATCACCCAGGTTTGTCCCAGAGATGCACTTTTCCAGCCCTTTAGACCTGCAGATCAGATGGTGAGTGGGACCAGGCAAGCTGACTATGCAGGTGACTGTGGGACAGGCTAACACTACCTGAGAGGGAGAGGGTGGAGTGAGGCTCTAAAAGCCATTTCAGTACCCTTCTGTCTTACTGGATACACATTCACTGAGGGTGTATATACTACTTGTGTTTGTCCCTTGCAAAGTGAAGAAATGCAGACATCAGTAAGTTTCACCTTTATCTTTAATTAACTTTCAATCACCTAGGTTTAAAAAAAAAAAAAACTGGAATACGGATATTTCAAATGTTGGCAGCTTCTGTTAGCAAGCATCCAAATAATGGCCTGACTTCAGTGACATACCAATGACCCAGAATGTGAAGGGGCTGCGTACACCTTTCCCTCTCCCATCAGGGCTACAAAGAGCCACCGCAGCCCTCGATAAACCAGCAAATGGAAGTCACATCTGTCTCTGCCTGTGCCTGTCCGAGTAGACACCACGGTCTGGTATAGATTTGTTCAGTGTTCGTCTCTGGCCAGAGTGTGACTCTTGGACTCTGTATGTGGCTCTATTCCCGGCATTCAGAGCTGAGCATGTACTTGCTAACTAGCTGTCAGACACATGAGCTGGATAAAATGCTGCAAGAGATGGCTCAACGGGTAAAACACTACCTTGCAAATATGAGGAACGCAAGTTTAGATCCCAGACAAAAAGCCTGTCCTGGTGATGTACACATGTGCATCTCTAGCAGTGCAAAGATGGGTCCCTGGGAGCTTGTGGACCAACTAGCCCGGCCTACGTGGTAAAGTTCCAGGACAATGAAAGACCGTTTCAAGCAAGAGGCGGAGATGGGTACTATAGATACTGAAGTGACTTGGCAGGTAAAAGTCCTAATTGCTCTTCTCGAGGACCTGAGTTCAGTTCCCAGCACCCACACAAAGCAGTTCACAACTGCCTCTAACTCCAGTTCTAGGAGATCCAACACCTCTGGCTTCCAAGGAACCCTGCACTCATGTATACATACCTACAAAAAGACATGTACACACACGTATATAATTAAAAGTAAAACAAAAACTACAAAGTAAAAGGCATCTTAAGATCAACACCCAAGTCTATTCTCTGATCGCCACATATATTTCCTGTTCCAACACACACATATACAAATGCGCACACACGTATATGCACGCATGCATGCACACACACACTGCAGAGAGTTTGACACAACGCCTTAGCATTGCACTACCTAGACCTGGACGAATGTTTCTTTGGCCTCACTTAGTTTAGCATTTGCCTCCCTTCCAAATTTCTTATTAGGTTTTAAATTTTTTGAGCAGATTAAAGTATTCCTGTGAAGATTTTATGCTTAAACTTTGCAGGGGAAAAAAAATCCCTCTCTCACTGGGACAGATTAGAAATAATTTGGAGCTGAATTGGATTTGCTGTTTTGTGAGCTTCTCTTATCTACCAGGACTAATAGCAGACACTTCCCTCCCGACAAGGGCTAGGAGAAAGTCTTATTATCTGCCTTGCACAGAGTGGAAACTTAGGTCAGATAGGCCAAAAGGCTTAGACGTGATTATTTCATCAATACAGCTTGAATCAATAGAGGTGTTCTGTGTCCCACAACAAATTCGGAAGCACAGAAATTGCGCAGTGGCATCATGGTGCGGTAGAAATGGCTTATGCACAAGCCTTGGAATCAGAAGCACCGGGGCTGGAATTTAACTTTTACTTAGAGGCTGCCTGACCTTGGATCTTCCCTTCACCTCCTGTGCCATAATTTCCTCCTGAACGATAGGCAATTGTAGTCCTGAGAGATGGAAAGCGCCCCCCCCCAAGTGGGCACCAGAGCCTCTCTGTCCCACGGCTCTCTGACTCAGCAGGCTCGGGGGCTTGCCTTCCCTGAGCTGGCATCATTTCCGGAAGGCTTGGATCTTGGGGGGTTGGGACCGGCTATCTGGGGCCATCCCGCCTCTGACATATGTAATTACCAGACTGACTCTGGTCAGTCACCCAGGCCACCATGTCTGCGTCAGAAAGACAGAGACCAACAGGTCAGTGGCGAGGACCTGGGACAGGTGTCTGTGGTGGTGTCGCGGCTGTCATCTGCGTGGCTGTTTCCTCTAGGCTGTCTGAATGCCCCTGTCACCACAGCATCTGTCACCCTGTACTGCAGCCTGGCCCAGCAGCCTTTGCGGCAGGGGCACTCTCTCCTGATGCCCTATCTCCCCCGCGTCTGTTCTCTGCCCATTCACCCCATCCCCCTCGGCAGAAAGAGGCCTGCGGTAAGGCCCAACACTCCATGCAGATGCTCCCTGGAGCCCACTGTAGAAGGGGAGCGTGTGAAGTCCTCTGACTACACACATGCCACATAGGGCACGCGCACTCATGCACACACATACACACACCACAAACATCACATACAAGGGTAAACAGCTTCACAAAAGAGCGCAAAGCCCTTTAACAAGTTTCCTTGGACTTCTCCAGATGCGCCAGAGCAGCCAAACAAAGACACATAAGAAAGAAAGAGGCATTGAGGGAGAGAAGAGGGGGTAAAGGAAGTGTGCCGTTGGCTTAACCTGAGTCCGTTTGTGGGTTCTCTGACAAAGTGCAAATGCGCGTGACAGCGTTAGGAAAGACTGAGTTCTTCTGTCAAAGCCAATGTCTCTGTGTGGCACTGCCGGAATATCACAGGCATCTCCAAGGGTCCGGGTCAAGCCCCTCCCCATGAAGGGTGACAGTCGCGGGCCAGTGGAAGCTATTCTCTATTTCAAGGTGTCAAGAGAATATATACTGGGAGCAGATGCCAGACTTGGTTCAGTGCTGCCCAACTCCCCCAATGAATCTGTTTGCTTAATTTTCCTTTCCTAGTTTGTGAAGGTGGAGAGTTGCAACTGTGGGTTTTCTGACGTTAAACCAACCTTGCCGTCCACAGATGAGCCCAGCTGAGCTGACACCGTGTTTCCTATCGGGTAGCTAGGGCTAAACTCCTGCTTTAGACTTATGAAAGCTGGGGTTGGAGGTGGGGATGTTTCGCCGTGGCGGTCTGAAAGAAAATGGTCCCCATAGGCTCACAGGAAGTGGCACTATTAGGAGGTGTGGCCTTGCTGGAGGAAGTGTGCCGCTGGGGGTGGGCTTTGTGGTCTCCGATGCTCAAGCCAGGCCCGGTGTGTCACTCTCTTCCTGCTGCCTGCCAATCAGGATGCAGAACTCTCGGCTACCCTCCCCAGTGCCATGTCTGCCTCCACGCCACCACGCTTCCTTTCCAGCCAGGGCAATAATGGACGAAACCTCTGAACTGTAAGCCAGCCCCAATTAAATGTCTTTTTTTATAACAGTTGCCAAGGTCATGGCATCTCATCCCAGCAATAAAATCCTAATCGAGACAGTTGCTTTGTGTGTGTGTGTGTGTGTGTGTGTGTGTGTGTGTGTGTGTGTGTGTTTTCCTCCAGAATTTATTGGTCATATTCCTTCTCCTATTATTACTGTTGTATCAACGCCACTCTGAGTGTGACGGTTGAGAGAGCACACACACCACAGGATATACATGAGGGTCAGTTTTCACCTTCTACCTCCGTGTGGGTCCCAGGCATCGAAGCCCGGTCCTCAGTCGTGCGTGGCAAGAATCTTTACCCCTGAGATCCTGCTGGCCTTATTCCTCCTCGTTTGCACTGAGTTCCTATTAATTCTCCTTAAGGAGTTTTCTCTGTGGAAAAGTTTGAACAAGAACTTCCTTCCTTTGATGGATACAGAGCTACCCTGTTTACCTATCTCATCCTTTGCACAAGGCTGCTCACAATGCATTTCCCTTATCCTCACCTCAGCAGAGCCTGTGCAGAAGCTCCCTGTGCTGGTCCTGATACTGGTAATTTGCATAATTACTCTTTAATCAATCTGGCTGGAAGTCGATACATTTCACTGACTTTCTCTAAGAACAACCTTCTGGTTAGTTTGTCTATTTTAGGAACTTTTTTTTTTTTTTATCTCTTAGTTCATTGATTTCTACTTGGCTTTTTAATATCTCTTTTCTGCTTGCTTTGGATTTAGTTTTCCAACTCTTTCTCTAAGTTACTAAAGTTCAAAGCCAGTGCTTAGCTACCCTGTGAGGCTCCCATGGATGTATCTGTGGCTCTTATGCCTGCCAGCTGCAGCCTCGAGGGACGTGATGCTTACAAGGAAGACAAACACCTTCCAAAGCCAACGGGCAAAGGGCCAAAAGCTCACCACCCTGACGAGCTTTTGACTTTGTCAAGATTTCAGAATTTCTTCCACCAAGCCACAGGCAGGAGTGAAGTGGGAAGTAGGCCTGCTTTAGTAGCAGAAGGCAGAGCCTAGGAAGGGCTATGGTGGCGTGCACCAGGCCTCCAACACTCCTACGGCTGCTCTGCCACGCCCATCTATGTGTTGCAGCTGTGT
Organism: Phodopus roborovskii; assembly: GCF_943737965.1. NCBI lineage: Eukaryota > Metazoa > Chordata > Mammalia > Rodentia > Cricetidae > Phodopus > Phodopus roborovskii. Next base: position 1,815,453 of record NW_026126567.1, on the reverse strand, counting down.
TTGTGCGAAGCCTGGCACACTCCAACTTGGGTCCCCAGTGTTCAGCCAGCACCAAGAGCTGCCCTCTCGGAGGGCTCTCATCAGAACCCTCGTCACATTTGGGGCATACGGGACCACAGCAGATCACATGTGATTCCCAAGGGTAGCTACTAGCCCCAGTGGTAGAAAAGGGGGGCTAGACCATAAAAGACAACACCAATCTGAGCCAAGAGTAGATACTGGGTAACTCAGGCACTGCAAAGCCCTGCCTCCTCCAGAGTGGCTCCTGGGGTAGCAGCAGCCACCCACGCTCATCTGCCCTCAACTCCCTTTTCTTCAGCTATAAAAATGAAGTGTCAGAGCCTTGCTCCTTGCCCTGACTCCCAGCAAGTCCTCAATGGGAGCATTATTATTCCAGTTTTTCGGATGGGACTCTGAGAGGCAGACAGGATTGGCTTACATAGAGCCTCAGGCATGCTGGCTAAGCGCTCTGCCCGGGAGCTGCAGCCCGTGACCCTACAAACACTGTTGCTGATGTCCACCCAACAAACAGCATCTATTTTCAGCCGCCAAGCCCTTCCCCGCACGCAGATAAACAGTCCTGAGCGTGAACACAGTTCCTGCCGGCAGTCTGTATCCTTTAGAGAAACCTGGAGGCGCACGAGTTACCTGGTCCAAGCAGGTACTCGGCGGCCCCATCAGACATGTCAACACAGGTTGATGAGTTTACAGATTTCACACAATTCCAATTAAGTCACATCACTCCTGCTTCAGGGATGCTCAGACGCTGCACCGCCAGGCCTCAAGCCACTGGCTTCCCCATTCCTCAGAGGCGCCCGCTTCTCTACAGAACGCAGGTATCCTCCCACCCCGTCAAAGGTGAGTCAGGACAGCTCAGCTCGTCCCATCCCACCTGGGCATTCAGGACAAGCTCCTCTGGCAGCCCCGGCAGCCAAGGCCCACTCACATTTGGGGATAGCAAGCAGCACGCCCACAGGGTGACCGTAAGTATACTCACACAAACAGTGACTCTGTGCCCGCATGGCAGTCACAGCTCAGAGCCCCGCAGCACCCCGCTGTGTATTTTGCCCCTGGGTAGAGTCAGAACAGGCATCTGGACTCCTGGTCTCACCCTCCACGCAAGCAGCAAGCTCTGCTCCTGCTGGCCCTCATGTCCTGAGCATCCCAGCTTTGGACAGAGAGCTCCGGTAACTGTGGGCTTACAGACCAGCATCTGCAAGAGTTGCCAGGTGATTAAGAAAAAAATGCTATGAGGAGAATTCCCACGCCGAGAACAACTGTGCAATGAACATATTCCTCGGAGGAAAGGGGCAAGGGGAAGGCGTCTCCTCCTCTCGCTGCCCTCGCTAGCATGCCTGCCTCGCCAGCCTCTGTGTCACGGCAAAAACAAGAGCTTGCATCACCAAAGGACAAGACACACGAGCAGCCTGGGAACTGCTTTCTAGAAAAATCTCACACGACATAAAACACAAGAAACCATTGTCAGCCACACACCCCCATCTCCTTCAAAAGAAAGTACTTGAGATACTGAGGTGGAAAAGGCTCTGGCAGCGACCAGGGGAGGCCCGGCAGCCTGGCCTCCACCAGTGGACTAACCTTGAGGTGGCCAAGGTCCCCCGTCTTGCTGCCCTCGGACGGATTTGTGGGTCGGCTTTCCACTCGGGGTCTGACCACCTGGCGGAAAGGACTCGACAGAGGAAAGCCGCTCACGCTGACTCCATCTGGGAAGGAAGACAAGAGTCACAAGTAAAATATAACAGTCTGTTTTGTGAGGCAGGGATTGTTTTGTTTTTCCAAGCAGCAGCATGCCAGCCTCTGCTCCCTAGTCTAACTTACAAGGCGGGACAGTCTTCCCTGGGCATTCATTCACACTAACAGCAACACCCCTCACCGGGCAGTTTCTTTCTGGGGAGTAGGTGTGGAGAAAGTGAACTTTCATGGAGAACAGAGACCCAGAAGTTCCAGTGGGGCTCTCAAGGAACGACTCGCCCAGTAAAGGTAAGACCAAGGCGGAGCAGCTCTCCTAGGCACTGGAGGCCAGCTGCCGATCAGATCTGCCACTATAAAGGGACTAGAAGATTGTACCAAAACACATTGCTTGCCACGCTCCATCCTGGCCCCAACTTTTCACTCTGGTGACAACCATCACTGGGTGTCCCAACGTCCCCAAATCTGTGCCTCAGATCAGACACCACCCCTTCCCTTCCACAATGCCTCCCCTGGGTCCACTAACTGAAAGCAATCCTTCCCTCTGACTCCCAATGCCTTCTCTCCAGCCTGAGATCTGTGCCTACTGTGCACTACCCTGTACCAGGGGGAGAGGCTGAGCACCAGGACCACCAAGAAAATACCAGGTACTGGGAAAGAAGGAAAATACACATATGAGATACATACACACACACAGAGAGAGACAGAGGTGTGCACACGCACGCACGCATACACACACACACTCTCTCTCTCTCTCTCTCTCTCTCTCACACACACACACACACACACACACACACACACACTTACATGCGTAATTTGCCTAGAAACCTCAAAAATCAATCATCTTAAAGCTCACGGCCCCTTCACAAGCTGAGGGTTTGTGATCTCTAACCCAGTGGCAGGTAGAAAAGACAGGTAGCATCACATGTGGGCAGGGTGTTTCCAGCTCCAGTTGGGGCAGAAGCTTAAGCAAAAGCAAAGCCGGAGAGGGGACAGGGCAGCTGCTGAAGGGAGAGAGACAAGGTGGGCAAACATGCCACGGAGCACACGGAACTGAGAGGGAGGAGGACAGAAAATGGCACCCACTCATCACACCCGTGCCAATGCCAACACGGGCAACTCCACGTGGAGCGAAGGGCGGATTCGTCTGACGGTTAAGATTGAAAAGTCACAAACAGGTAAAGGCAGCCGCCTACCAGGACCAATGGGTTTAGGGTGGAGGGCATACATGATTGGCCTGAGTTGTGAATAGAAGTAAGCAGTGGTGAGAAATTCACAGCCACGGTTTATAGTGCTCAATCTTTCCGTTAGGGGGATCTCTGTGGGCAATTCAGGATGTAATTCTGCATGCCGAAAATTCAACTACGATGTCACAGTCATCAAGACACCTGGGAAATGACGGCTAAAATCAGGCACTGACAGTGGAGGAGAAAAAGCAGCCGCGTCAGCAGAGCCAGCCTGCAAAGATTACCACGGCATACCCCAGAACCGGCAAGGTGTGTGGCTGGCTGCAGAGGAGCTGGCCTACAAGTCGGGCAACATGGGAGGGAAAGGACAGCCGTTGACATAAGTGAACGCCATCTTATCTGCTCAACATTGGGTTGCACAGAAGCTTCTTAGAGATCATTCTGCTGTACTTTCTCCCATCCTTGACTCCACAGCTCCAGGCTCTCCAACCGCTGGACTCCAGAATTTATGCCAGCGTCCTCCAAGGTTCCGCCTCAGACTGACCTGTGTTCCCGGAGTCTCTAGCTTGTGGGCAGCCTACTGCAAGACTTCCTGCCCTCTACAGGCACGCAAGCCGGTTCCTCTCACGGGCTCCCATTAATCTCGTGAACCCTATCAGATCTGATCATGGATCGTGGTGTCCCTGAACTGGCAATGGTGCATGGAGCATTATCATACTGCTTCTACACATGAGAAAGCCAAGGTTCCAAAGAGGTGAGAGACTTCCTTAGTGTTACACGGCCCATCAACACATAGCTAAAACCAGAACTCAGAACCACCAGCCACACTGAGACCAAAAACAAAGACAAACAAACAAACATGAGCTCACCAGCCCAGGCTGCTCCTTAGCATCCCCAGATATCAAGCCCCTACCAAATCTATGGTAAAGACCTCCAAATGGCTTAGCAACCAACCCCAGTAATGGTATGCTTTTCTTTTTTTAATGCTTCCAGAAAATGGGCTGGGGGGGGGATAAATAAATAAGGTTGATAGAGGCACCTAAAATAAACTTGAATAAAATATAACCAAAATAAAATACACTTGCAAAGGTCTGAGAAGGCAATGAGTCTCTTGTAGGAGTCTGTTAGTGTAGGCTGTTCCAGGTAGAATAATTTTCAAAGATGCTTTCTCATGTATTCATAAAATCCATGGATACAAAAAAAAAAAGTCCATCTGGTTATCATAAAATATGCTCAAGAAATCCAAAGCAGTAGAAGTAGTTGGCTAAGAAAATGAGCCAACACTCATTTCCACAGAGGAAGCAGCAAGCTCGTTCATTCAGAAACTGCAATGTGTTTAGGAAAATAAAAATAGATCCTACAGTGACAGTGGACTTCCAGTAGCTTTCCCTCTACAGGGCGTACCCAGTGATCCATACCAGACCTAAAGCATTCTGCACTATTCACACATCTGGAGGCTTCCCGTCGCCCATATGAGCACACGGAGTGCTTCAGACTTCCCAGGCTGCCCTACAGTTGTAGCTTTGAGTGCAGCAGCTACTGGTATGGACGAGTAAGCAGCCATCTTTCCACGGGACTTTCCAGGCTTCCAATGCATGAATGTTTTTAATCCCCTACTAAATCGCTTTACAGAGTAAGATGCCAGGCAGAAGTGATGACCTCCTCGCTAGTAGAATGGGGCTAAGAGAAGGAAGGTAACTTGGAGTTGACCTGGGGTGAGGCATGCACAATTCCCTGGGGAGGGCTCTAGTGCGGAGCTGTACATGTGGCCAGCAGTGAGCTTTCCCTTCCTCCTTCGGTGCACCTGTCACTGCACAGGCCTGTGTCTGCAGCATGGGGGTCAGCAGAGGAACCAGTGGCCTCTGCCTCCCGTGGGCTAGTACCCCCTCTTAAGAGCCACCCTTCTGAGGAATGGACTGGTAACAGTTTGCTGTGGGTAGTGGCATTGGCGCAATCTTCATCCAGATTCCAGGGCTGTATGCAAACCACAGTTCCTTGTGTATTTCTTCACAACTGAAGGCTGAAGCTCTGGAGTTAACCACTGTGGCCTGGAGACTGCCTTTACTTGTGGGCCACTGCTCTGCAATCTGCTATATTGTCTTTCATAACCTGCCCACTCCCCTGGTGCTGTCCCCTGAAATCGTAACAGTTGCTCGACATCCCTGCCCTACCGATTTTTGGAGTTCTCAGTTTTATTTTTTTAAAGAACAGTGACTTGTCCCTAAGCACCCAGAAGCTGGAGGCAGCATGCCTGTGGTCTTAATACATAAGTTTTTCTTTCTGCCCTTGCAATTCCTAGATACCTAAGTTTTTCTACAAACATGTTTTGTTTCGTTTTGATTAAGAAGGAAGCCTGAGATTTTGTTGAAACTTGGACTCTTCCTTCAGTTAGAGAGCATGAGGACGGTGAATAAATACTTACCAGTGCCCAGCACACTTGTCAGGCACGCAATTCAGGCATCTCCTGCCCGTTCCCACAGGGTCCTCATACTAAACACCCCATGTAGCAGTGCCGGTCCTCTGGGAATCTGCCTGAATGCCCGCGGGTCTTTCTCCCACTGTGATCTGTGCGGATCGTGAGGGCAAGTCCAGGATCTTGCCTGTGAGTTCCCAGTTCTTGCCTGTCTGTTGCCTTCCTCACTCAGCACTCATCTCCTCGGGCTCCTGACAGCCAATCCTTGGTTTCACTTGGAAGAATCCTGCTGCCTACCTTTGCTGTCAGATGCAGGGACCCCCACCCACCCACCCACCCCCCCAGGGCTCCATGGGAAGTTTTCTACCTTGTCCCAGGCTGCCATATGCCTTCAGGGACCAGACACATCCTTACCCAGTTCCTAGTCCTGCGGTCTTTGCTTTTATGGGGAGATGGCTGGGTGCCCATTCCCTGCATGGGTTTCCACGGCACCCCATGCTGCTTCCATCCTTGCTGTGCATTTATCTGCTGCTGTCTCCCCAGGCAGCTTTAATCTTTCTTGGCACCTTCTCTTCTCTACCCGCTGGGCCCCTTGCAGAAGGCCTCCGGGGATGAGAGACAGTATGCCTGCAGCCACAGCCTCTGCACAATCTGACTGGCCCATCTAGGCCTTAGGTGCTTCACTAGAGGCTTTGAACTAAACGTTCATTCTGTTGCCTACCCCCCTTTTTTCCATATTTGAGCTGAAATTGGGAACTTATACCTTAGACTTAAATTCTGGACTGTGATTACTTTGGGGTTGTGTTGGACATTGCATATTGCTTTTGTTTTGTATTCAGTGGGGTTGTCTGCTTTTGCTTCAAAGGAACAAAGCTAATGTCCTGGACAGCCTGCCCATGGTTATATTTAGCTGTGCCACCTACCTGCCTTCTGACTCACAGACAGTCATTTCACAGTGCTACAACATAGCCACAGGAAAGGTCAGCCTGCCTCCGGCTCCCTGGGGTTCGCAGGAGCACATCTCTGCAGATGTGGACAGCCTCGCGCCACCCACCACAGTTGCCCCAGAGGTCAGTTTAATAACCTGTGAAGCGCATGTATTGCTACGTCCCCTGTTTGCCCAGCGTGAGGGATGGTTGACTTTGTTCTGTGACTTAAATTCTGTTTGGAAAATAACTTCCTAAGCCACTAGGATGGGGATTCGAGCATTTGTCATTCATCAGCAACAGGCAACAAAAGCCTGTGTGTGGACCAATGATCTCCCTGTGTTCTCTCTCCAGCTCATCATTCTGGCCAGCCAAGCTGCAGTGACTCACCAAGAGACAACTGCAGGGTGGGGGCGGTATTAGTGGAGGGGACTAAAGGTGCCCCTGTCCAAACAGAAAGAGATCATGTCTGGGGAGGTACGGTTACAGCAAGTGCAGCCTGACCAAACATTTCCAGCACGGTTCTTACGTCCCCACGCCTTGCTTCTCTCTTCTCATTCAGACAGTAACATTCCTCTCTCATCTGCACCACTTCCGCCCCTGTTGGCCACCCAGCTGCTAGCGCCCCCTCTGCTGTCATTCACACTGGCATCATGATCACATGGTTGGTGCAGAGTGGTTTTGCCTGTCTGCTGCAGCTTGAGTCAGGCCTTCCCACTGTCAGAGTCAGTATACGGAGTGGGTATGCATGGCCCTACCCTGGGGCCTCATTTGTTCATATCCCAGAAGTACACAGACCCTCGCTCGCATCTACTTAGAGTGCCACACCCTCACATTCATTGCCTATAGTGCGTACCATGGCTTCTCTGCCTCCCTCTGTGCTGTAGTTACCTAGGATCTTCGGGATGCCAGCCTTCCACTATCATTTCATTGGCATCAGGGTTACTGACGGCACCAGGAGTGACTAGAATGCTCAGTACGGTTTGCGAACAAACCGTCAGTGTACACAGCCTTCCCTCTGGTGTAGACCGCCTTCTTTCTGTCTACTTGACAAGCTCCTGCTCATCTTCTCAGTTGTTCCAAAAGCTCTGGGCAGACCCAGTGGCTGTTGCCTGTGACAACAGGCTTTGAGGTCTCTCAGGGTTTTGGAGCCTTTGCCCTTTCATAGCAATTCCAGAATCGCTTGTCAAGTTCTTTAAAGCACTCCGTTAAAATTTCATCCTGACTGTTTCAAACTGACACATTAATTTTGGGGGAAAGATACTTTCTATGCTATTTAGTCTTCCCATCTATGAATATAGTATATCTCTTCTGTATGTTTGTCTCATTTAATGATTTTCCAACAACATTTTTTAAATTTCCTCTGGGAAGGTCTCATGGTGTTTTACACACTCATTCCTAGATGTCTTGTTTTTGTTGTGAATGGTGCTTGAAGTCTTTACAAATGGAAGTCTGTCTAAGCTGCACACAACAATGTTACAGCTTGACAGACAGTGTGGCAGCCTCCACCCAGGGACACAGCACCACAATCCCCAACACTCTCCGCTTCCTTCCAGTCCTGTTGCTGCGGGCAGCTCTCTACCAAGACACACGAACATGGATGTCACCATGATGCCTCAGTTTCACTTGTCACGGGATACTAAATGCGGAATCTGTTCTCTGGTTTCTTTCCAACCCTCTTTGACTTAAAATCACATGAGGGTGTCAAATCAGTGCGCACGCCCCTCTTTCCCCTCCACACGGTGTCTGAGGTCCATGCTCATGATGTTCTTGCTGTACTGTATGCTGCTGTGTCAAAATGGTATTTAGCCATTCTACTTCTCAGAAGTTTAGCTTGTTTCCAGCAGCACTGCTGTAGGTGCTCTGGCTGCATTTAGACATAAGGACAGACTGTAATTTGCTCTGGTAGGCCTATAGCCAAGCAAATGTTCAAAGCAGCTCTCTTCCCTTCTTCCTCCTCCTCCTCCTCTTGAAATTGAACCCAGATGATGAGAGATGTCATTCTGTATATGTTTCTCATACTTGTTAATAATAAAGCACTGTTGGCCAATAGGAAAGGAAGATAGGAGGAACTAGGAGACAAGGAGGAAATAGGAGGTAGTAAGGAGGAGTCAAGATGGAGAGTCTGAAGAAAGCAGTATGCCGCCGGCTCCCCGGTAAGAGAAATACATAGATCAGCAGAAATGGGTTAATAATTAAGGCAGAGCTAGCCGATAAGAAACAAGTAACAGGGCCAACAGCATTGTATCAAATACAGAGTCTGTGTATTACTTGGGGCTGGCGGCGCAGCAGCAGGACAAGACCAGCGGTGGCGGGCGGAAAAAACCATACTCTTACAGATGGCGCCCAACGTGGGTGCTACAGAAGGACTACCTCACTACACCCAGAGTCTTGGGCATGCTAAATACACTGTCAACTGCTGAGTTTAACTTTAGCCCCATCAAAATGTCACCTCCTTAGGCATTTTGCTTTTGCTCTTTTATCTTTCCATGGCCAGAATTATTTGCTCCTCCTCTTCCTCCTCCTTCTTTTATTATTTTAAGACAGGGTTTCCTCTATGTAGCCATGGTTGTCCTGGAACTCGCTCTGTAAACCAGGCTGACTTTGAACTCACAGAGATCCACCTGCCCCTGCCTCCCCAGCTCTGAGATTAAAGGCCTGCGCCACCATGCCAGGCCTAGCATTTCTTAATTTTGTTACCATTTTTTTTCTTTCCTTTTGGTTGATGCTATTTTTTTGTCCAGGAAATCTCTGCCTATACACAAGTCATAGAAACGCTACCCTCGGTTCCCTCTGGAAACAGTTGCTTTAGACTTACATTTAGGGTTATAGCTCTTCTGAGCTAGTTTCCCCTTCCCCCTTCCCCCTCTCCATCACAGCTACAGTCCCCGTCCCCCTCCACTTCACAGAAACAGTGTCTTCTCCCTGCTCTACACAGACACACGCGGCAGAGCGCTTTACTTATCCTGGCCCCTCAGGCTGCGGTTTCACTCAGCCCCAGCAGCCTGGCATGCGGTGCTGTGCCATCCCGTGGAGCTCTGCCCTATTGGCCTGTTCTATGTGGAGAAAAAGGGAGCAGCTGGCTACACGTGGCAATGGGCACGGGAACAGTGCATGGTGCGCCTAAGCATCTAAAGGACCAATTATCGGTTTCACTTGATTTTTAATTACTTTAAATTTAAGTGATTTCTCCAGTGGCCACTATATTATACAGCACAAGTCTAATGGGAGAGACAAAGCAATTTCACAGAAATTAAAAAGTATTGCAAAATGTATGGTGTTGAGTGCATGGAGTGTGGGGCTGGCCTCATTTGCTGGGCACAAGAAGGATTTTCTCCAGGAGTGATGTTGGGCTAGGATTCAGAGCATGTGAAAGACTGGAGGATGAAAAAAAATGGTTCTTTATGCCAGTGTAAAAAAACAAAACACAAAAAACCCTCTGGGCAAAGTAGAAAGTGTATTTCGGGAATGGAAAAGTTTTATAGAAGTGTAGTGGGGGGGTGTGTGTGGATGAGTTATAGCTAGTTCTTTAGAGGCCTGGGCCGTACTTGTAGAAGCAAATGTGTGGGGAGAGGAGATTCTGTGTGACAGTTGAAGAGCATTTGCTTTTCATAATTTTTAAAATCCATGCTGTGCCTTGGAGCTCTGAGCCTCAAGCCTTGCTGGCTGCATAGTGAAGACACAAGCCTGAGCTGTCTGTGCACACGCATGGATGCAAACTCACTGTGCAAGTTATCAAGTTTGTCCTTTGAGTCACTGTCTTTTAGAGGATGACAGACATGTGCCATCCTAGTCCTGGGGGTCAGAGATGGGAGATGGAGCAGGTACGCCCCCATCATCATCACCAACAAAGTACCCCACTTTAACCTCAAGCTGAGGATACTCTGGCTCGGTCCCCCCCCCTTTTTTTTTTAAATCCCAAAGTTACACATGGTAATTCAGCTATCTTCTGTGAGAATTGACATTCACTTATTTATATTTCTCCTCCAGTAGAGGAATTACATATAAATAACATGTAAAAGAGGGTAAAAAAAAAAAAATCAGGGAGCTAGAGAGATGGCTCAAAGGTTGAGTGTACTGGCTCTTGTACAGGGCCCAGGTTTGGTTTCCAGGACCTCCATGGTAGCTCACCATCATCTGTAACTCCAGTCCCATGGAACTGACTTCCTCTGTCTTTCTCAAGCACCCACATGCTACAGACAAACACACGGGTAAAACTCCCAAACACGTTAAAAAATAAATAAAAATTAACAAAAAAAGATAAGCTATTGGATCATATTAATCATATTAGCACTGCTAGGACCATTGCTGTGCAGTAACACTGGCTGTTTGCTCAGGATCAAAAGGACAGTGCTCAGTGGAGACTAGCCTTGACGAATTTTCCTTCTAGAAAACTCGTCCTGGGCAGATCTGTACCCAAATCACATGCCTCTCACTCCTCTGGGACTTGTACAGTGGCCCTGCCCTGCCCTGCCCTGCCCGTCTTCCTCCATGAGTCCCAGGAGTTAAGGTTGACACAATGGATGGTGCTGCTGCCTAAAACAGTCAGGAGAAACAAACAGGTGAGAGTCGGCCTGACCAACTGAGATGGGAACCGGGATGGCTGGGTTCCTTCCTCCTGATGCACCCCAGAATCCACCGCAAGTGGACCTCAGGTGACACTTCCTGTCCAGCTTACCTACCAGCTGAGTCTCCATCACACTCAACGCCTTTGGAAACGTGCCCAGCTTCCCCAATGGCTTCCCAAAAGAGCCCCTTGGGCTGCAGCTTCCGTGGCCTGCCTGACACTGCCACACACACACACCCTCCCCCATACTGCCCAGACTGGTCTCCGTTGATTCTGCCTCCACTCCGGGCCACCACTCATCCCAACACAAGCCAGCCCTTGAACTTCAGCTGGGTTCACTGTGCTGTTCACCCTGCCTAGTGCTGAACAGACACTGCAAGTATCTGGGACCAGCCCTGTCCCAACTCCTGAAAAGAGACGTCCTAGCAGAGGACAGCGTGGAGGCGGCAGAACCGCACCCAGCGATGACCACAGGAAACACCGCCTCAACCACTACAGCTCACAGCGGAGGGACAGAAAGACAGTGGCCCCCCAAAGGGAGTGGCACCATGAGGGGGTGTGGCTTTGTTGGAGTGGGTGTGTCACTGTGGGGGCGGGCTTTGAGGTCTCCCTTGCTCAGGATGCTACCCAGTGCCTGCTTATCCACATGTAGCAGCTACCTCTCCAGCACCGTGCCTGCCGGCATGCTGCCATGTGCCACCATGATGGTAATGGACTGAACCTCCGAACTGTAAGTGAGCCGCCACAATTAAATGTTTTCTTTGTAAAAGAGTTGCCATGGCCATGGTGTCTCTTCACAGCCGACAGAAACCCTAAGGCAACCCACAAGAGCTGGAGAGGAGGTGACTAGAACTGGGCTCAGAAGGCAGAGGGAACAGCAAGGAATGCAGGCCCATCGCCAGAGACAGCATCAGACACACAGCCATGCCTCACAACAGCTGCAAAAAAGCCGGTATGGGAGCAAGGGGGGAGGGGACCTGCGCCCAAACCGACAGGCCTTGCTTTGGAGAAAAGTCCACACACACTATTAGCAGGAGATGAATCTGACAGGCAGAAGAGTAACTAGGCGTCCGTAATGGTGTGAATAAAAGAAACTTAGCGTGTCACCCCAGGCTGAGAGGAAGGGCGGGGCTACCGGAGAGAGAGAGACAGACATCTGCAAGGGTCAAACGGACAAACGGATGGAGACAAGACAAGTAAGACATGTGGCATCAGCAAATGGTGTCCGCCGGCCTTTACGAGAGGATGAGGGTACAGTGAGGAGGGCCCAACCTAGCTTCACTGATGGGGAGTCCTACTGTGACCCAACACCCAGTCCCCAACAGCACAACACGGCAGGTCAGAGTCCAGGAATGCGCCGTGCAAGAGTCACATCACTGGCGCCTTCTCAAAGGGCACCTGCGTCAGCTCCTGAGCAGAAGGCTTACCCATCCTTCTACCCTGTCATAGCAAGCCTGGAAAGACGCTCCCCACCCCCACCCCCACCCCCGGCATGGACAGGGCCACTGCTCCATTTCAAAGAAACACAAACAAGCCGTCCATCTGCCCTCAGACAGTAACACCGCAGTGGTTCGCCTCTGTGCTCATCGAGAAATAGTTCTGCTTGTTTGTTCTCTGGGGGAGGGAGGCCCCAGCGCTGTCTACAACACCAGGGCCGCCTTGTGATGCCTTGGACAGATCATCACCTTTCTCGGACCTGGCTTCCTGTCCTATGAAGCAAACTGATTAGACAAGATGACATCTCTAGCCTGCTCCGTCCAGTGAAGCTAAAGACACGCTCCTTTCCAGACTGAATCTGAAATGCCATGTTTAATTATCAGGTCTAACAGACACTGTCGGCGGCGGGGAATGCTGACATTTCTCTTATAAAACCAAGAGCCAAGAAGCACAGAGAAACGGAAAATGGAATTAAATAATTAATGGAGACGGAAACAAAAGGCAGAGAACATTTCCACTGCCTGTGAGACCCAGCAGCCCCAAAAGGCTGTTTCCACCCACCGCATCGGTCCCAATAAAAATCAAACGCTAACGTATTGATCTCTCTGAGAGCACCTTGCACACAAACATGTCCTTCAGACAGACAGGGACACGGAGCCGCCTGGCTTGATCTTCTGATAGTGCCTTTATGAAAAACTCGCGTGTGGAAATAACTTCTCAGTCTGATCAGATGAGAAAGACAATTGCTAGGTAAAAAGAATTATGACAGAGATATGTCTAACCTTGCTTCTTCTTTCAAAAACATTTCATTGTGAACTGTCAAACTAGTGGAGAAAACGTCATGAAATAAATGTATAGCTGAATGAATTGTGAGGACGCAAACACTCGAGACCAAGAACAGAATCATCTCTCCCTTTTACCTGAAGAAAAATAGTCAAGATCCCGGCAGCCAGCAGACAGGCTGGTTTTGCCTGGAGGCTATGTAAACCACAACCTGCTCCTTCCCCAAGGCCGGCCCATGCCTGACAGTGGAGCCCTGTCTGTCTGTCTGTCTGTCTGTCTGTCTGTCTGTCTGTCTGCATCTCCCACTCCCTAAGCACAGGCATAGACACTATAGTGTAGTTGTACCCATTCATCCTCAGATCTGGCATTTCACTTTCTTTTGTTTCAAGTCTTTTTATTCTTGTCTCTGTATTGAGAGGGTGTGTGTGTGTGTGTGTGAGAGAGAGAGAGAGAGAGAGAGAGAGAGAAGAGAGAGAGAGGCATTTTTTTTTTTTTTTTTTACAATTTCTTAATGAAAAGCACAAAAAGATGATTATGCAACAAGGCCACATTGGGTAGAAGAAGGAAAGGCTCCAGTTACCACACACACAAGTTCATCTTCAGAGCAGTGACATGAACTTTGTATTTAAACAGAGGACACGAGATACACATAACTAAGCAGGCCAAATCAAGGTGTGGTCTCGTTCTTCACTCACCTGCTTGTTTGGAGGCAGGATTTGTATTACTGCCTAGCCCTGGCTGGCCTGAAACTCACTATGTAGAGCAGAATTGCCTGGAACTCGCAAGACCTGCCTGCCTCTGCCTCCCGCGTGCTGGAACTAAAGGGGTGCGCCACCAGGCCTGGCCTTCACTGTAACTGCTTTCTAGAGGACAACTCTGTGGTGTTAAGTATTCACAAAATAGCGCCACCCTCACTAACTTCCAGCTCCATGGTTTCGTCGCCTTGTCCCCTGACAATACACGGGAGGGAATGTCTTTACTTGACAGAGGGTCTCCAGAGCCCAGCCTGTGTGCCACACTCCAGCAGTGTATTGAGCGGTGTTCCTGTCTCTTGTCCTGCCAGGAGTCAGGGCTGGAGTACCCACCAGGGCAGGGAGCAGCGCTGCCTCGCCGGAGTGGCGTGTTCTGCTAGCAGGAAGAGCGTTCTGTGTGGCATGCCTGACTGTCACATGGGCACTGCCCCCCCCCTCGTTCTCCAAAGGTGAATGGCTGCCTCCTGTAGCATTAGAAGATGCTCACTGAAACACAGGGTTCACACTGCCAGATCCTGGGTGCCAGGTGGCCTCGTCAGGACAGTCCCTGGCGCCACATCAATACTGGCCCCCGCTGGCCAGGCCCTTGTACTGGATTGCCAGACGTTCCCTGGTCTTCTGGATCCACTTCCTGTTCCAGACCCAGAAGTAGCCACTTCTCTAAGAAGCACTGTTCTAAGCAGAAGAGGGCGGGTTACCCAACACCACGCCTTGGGCATGAACACAACAACATCCCGCTGCTGAGCAGGTCAGAGCATGGGGCCGGAAGGTTGATGAGTGACAAAGAGATTGACTGATGGTTTGTTTGGTTTAATTTTTTTTTTAAATAACTCATGATTTCTTATTGATACAGTCAACTCAAACTCTAGGCTGCAAGACTGTTACTTGATTTCATATCCTTAAATTTGTTATGTCCTGTTTTCTACATGAGAATCCTAGCTCAGGACCAGATTCCAGTGATGGAGACCAAAAAAAAAAAAAAAAAGATCATGAGGGTTTAGGGAGATGGCTCAGCAGATACAGCACAGCACTTGCTGCACAAGCATGAGAATCAGAGTTTGTTCCCCAGAACCCACTGAAGCCATGGGAATGGGAGCCTGCTGATAACCCCAGCACACAGGAGACAGGGGATTTCAGAACAGCCTGGCTGCACAGATGGAAAACAACAGTGAGCTCTATGAGTTCAATGAGAAACTCTATCTGTATATAAAAGGTGAAGATAAATCAACCTTTGACCTCTACATGGATACACATATGAGACCCTGCCACAACATCTCTATCTATCTATCTATCTATCACACACACACACACACACACACACACACACACACACACACACACACAGGAGAATCACGGGCTAGAGAAATGGCCCTATCAGTAGAGCGCTTACTGTGCAAGTTTGAGTATCTGACTTCAATCCCCAAAACCCGTGTAAAAAGCCAAGTGTGAAATCAAGTGTCTTGGTTAGTTTTCTTTCGGTCAACCTAGTACAAGCTAAAGACACTCAGAAAGACAGACCCTCAACTGAAAATGTGCCTGTACACAGGCCTGTAGGGAAGCTTCCTGACTGATGAATAATGAAGAAGGGCTTAGCCCACAAGTGGTTCTGGGAGCAAACAGGAGACAAGGAGAAGAATCCACCCATGGTCTCCGCTTCAGTTCCTGTCTCTTGGTTCCTGTCTTGAGTTTCTGCTTCTTCCTCCCCAAGATTTTATGGGTTTGTTTTTTTTGGGGGGGGTGTTTTACCTGCTTGTATGGGTGCATGGGTGTTTTGCCTGCTTCGATGTCTATACAACACATGCATACCTAGTGCCTAGCGTGTCAGAAGAGGGCATTGGATCCTTAGATCTGGAGTTACTGATGGTTGTGAGGCACCATGTGGGAGCTGGGAATCAAACCCAAACCCACTGGAAGATCAGCTCTTAACTGCTGCCATCTTTCCAGCCTAAGTTGGTGTTGGTCAGTGTTTAATCACAGGAACAGAAACCTAGCTGAGATAGAATGTATTTATAATCCCAGTGCCGGATGCATTCTGGATAGTTGCCCTAATCTACACGGCATTCCAGGCCAGTGAGAGACTCTACCTCAAAAAAAAAAAAAAAAAAAAAACAAAGGTAGGTAGACGAGCCAGCCATGGTAGACGGTAGTACACATCTGATTACAGCACTCAGGAGGCAGAGGCAGGTGGATCTCGATGAGTTCAAGGCCTACACAGTTTCAGGCCAACCAAAGGTACATTAGCGAGATCCTACCTCACAAAACCAAAAAACAAAGCAAAGATGGATACCACCTGAGATATGATATCCAAGTTTATCCTCTGACCTCTACATGAGCATACACACATATGCACAAATACACGTGCACAGGCATGTACACAATACACACATGTGTACCCTTACACGCATGAATATACCAAAAGAAATCATTTACTTTACTTCACAATAATATACACTTAGGGATTAATAATGCCAATGTTAATCTTAACAATATAATTACTGGTATCAGCTTAAAAATTACTTGAACACACAATTTCCTCCTCGTCTACCTTCTAAATAAGCATGGTGCACGCACACTGTTAGAGCCAACGGCCATGGCACAGTACATGTACACTCCCTCTGTCCCTTCTGATGCCTCCTGGGTTTTGGTGCTTGACACTTGTGACACTGCCTCTTTGGCCTTTTTGCCAGCCCTCTATCACAGAGTCTTCAAGAAGTAAACACTGACGGCATAATGCTTCCATTCCTGCGGTCTAACAATGAATCCAGGCTCCTGATCACTGAGACTGGAGGCTCTGAACCTGAAAACCCTGGATTCTATTTCATCGCATGAGCATCTAAAAACAGGTTGTTCTGTTGGGTCTGGACAAATACTGCCCCTGTCAAAAAAAGTTCAGGGATAATCAGATCTCCACGATTTCATAAATCACTTACCATTTTGGCCTGGAGTCTAGTAATTGTATTAGAGCATCTCAGGCTCCCTGGGTCAGTGTTCCCATGCACACAGAGTGCTATTCAATAAAAATCTTAAGGCTTTATTTTTACTTTAGGACGTTTTCTACAATTCTGGTTAACGGGCTGTGGCCTTCTGCTCTGGTACCCTGTGGCAGGCGATCTGCAAGGATGTGTGTGCATCTGTGTCATCTCCTTTTTATTACTCTCTTCCTGTTTTCCTCACCTTCATCTTCTGTGTCCCCGTCATCGTAGGCCAAACGCTCTGCTTGAGTTTCAGGTTCTCCCCTGGGTTCTCTCCATCCAATGCCAAGATTTTTTTTCTGACATGGAATTACATGTTTCTTTACAACTTGAATTGCTTCTTGGTGAGTTTTAGCTTATTTGAAAGGACTTTACATATCTTCAGATCAAAGCTGCACCCCACATGCTACAAGACTTACTGACTGTCGCTCTGCCCTGGGTTTCCCCTGTAATGTCACACAGGACTTGACTCTGATGCTTCCCGTTGACCATCTTTACTGAGCTGGTTGACAGGAACCATTAGGAGAGATGGCTCCCAGCTGCCCTGATTCCGAGACACACACACACTCACACACACAGATCTTATTCTATGTTCCATGGTGTTCTGGCCATGGGAGATCAAATTCTGCACTGCTCCTACTCAGTCAGGCCCGCATTCTTATTCTAGAACTTTCTGCACATATGCTCTACAAGAGCCCAGTATATGTATATTACAATCGTTAGCCTGCTGTTAGCCTGGATCTAACCAAATGAGTGACCTCCGGCTATTCAGGGGTTGCTGGTCTGTCCCCATCAGCTACCACCTTCCTGTTCCCTCTTGTGTGACAGCGAAGCCTCTCAGCCATCAGTGGCTTCTCTGAAGTTGCTCATTTTTCAGAGTCCCCAGGGGACCCTGGTGCTCGCTTCAGCTACTTATTTTTCCTAAGGGTATTTGGTTTTCCTGCATTTGTTTGGTCTTCCTTATTAGACAACCTAAAGACACCAACATCAAGACAGCCTATTGCATTGCCATCTTCCAAGGCTTCTCATCGTAAACATAACATTCCAAGAAATCAGAAATTTCTGGTTGTTACAAAGCACTTTCTGGATGAGAGGTTGACTTCTCCTACCCTGGAGGGAGATAAATACTGCCCCATGATCCACAGACTCGGGGAGCCACTGGCTCTGAGAATTCACTTTCAAAATCAAAGCATAATAGATCAAAGCGGGACTCCGAGGCAGCAACTTTTCCTGCTTATTTTCTTATTTTGAAAAATATCAAACCTACAGAAAAGTTACAAGAATAGAAATAAAGATCCCACAAACCCTTCAACAAAAGCACTAGTTTTCAATAATTTGATATGTTTACTTTTTACACTTACATTCACACCACCTTTTCTGCCCTGAACCTTATCCAAAGAAAGAAAGCGCAAGCATAATTCTCTCTCCCCATCCCCCTCCCCCTCCTCCCTTCCCCTTCCCCTCTCCCCCTCTCTCTCTCCTCTCCCTCTCTCCCTCCCCCCTCCCCCTCTCTCCCCCTCTCTCTCCCTCTCCCCATCCCCCTCCTCCCTTCCCCTCCCCCTCTCCCCCTCTCTCTCCCTCTCCCCATCTCCCTTCTCCCTTCCCCTCCCCCTCTCTCTCCCTCTCCCCCCTCCTTCCTTCTTTCTCTGCCTCCCCCTCTCTCCCTCCCCCTCTCTGTCCCTCTCCCCATCCCCCTCTCGCCCTCTCCCCTCCCCTCTCTCCCCCCTCTGTCCCTCTCCCCTCCCCCTCTCGCCCTCTCCCCCTCCCCTCTCTCCCCCTCTCTCCATCCCCCTCCCCTCTCTCTCCCTCTCTCCATCCCCCTCCCCCTCTCTCCCCCTCTCTGTCCCTCTCCCCTCCCCCTCTCTCCCCCTCTCTCCATCCCCCTCCCCCTCTCTCCCCCTGTCCCTCTCCCCTCCCCCTCTCTCCCCCTCCCCTCTCTCCCCCTCTCTTCATCCCCCCTCCCTCTCTCCCCCTCTCTCCCCCCTCTCTCCCCCTTTGTCTCTCTCCCCTCCCCCTCTCTCCCCTCCCCCTCTCTCCCTCTCCCCCTCTCGCCCTCTCCCCTCCCCCTCTCTCCCCCTCTCCCCTCCCCCTCTCTGTCCCTCCCCCTCTCCCCTCCCCCTCTCTCCCCCTCTCCCCTCTCCCCTCCCCCTCTCTCCCCCTCTCTGTCCCTCTCCCCATCCCCCTCTCGCCCTCTCCCCTCCCCCTCTCTCCCTCTCCCCCTCTCGCCCTCTCCCCTCCCCCTCTTCCCCTCCCCCCTTCTCTCTCCTGTCTCTGACACGACAGCATTATCTAACACGGGTACACATCCACTTCCCCGCTGTCTTAGAACTGGGCTGTGAGTACAGTTGACACTGCTGCATTTCCCCCTCTGACGACAGGGTTTCCCCATTTCTCTTACAGAAGTCAGGAGCTGTAGTAAAACTTGCTTTTAGAGTTGTTGGAAACTTTGGGCAGGGACAGATATGGTGGCACAGGCCTGGAACACCAATAACTCGGGTAGCTGAGGTAGGAGACTCACAATTGAAGGAGAGCCTGCCTCACAATCATTACAGAGAAGTTTTTTCAAAGGCCAGGGACACAGCACAACCAAGGGACCCCGCATTCAACCCCCAGAGGCCTAACCCCCAAACAAGTAGACGGCAATAGCAAAGCCCAGCCTTCACACACAGATCGATCGTGCTCCTTAGCTAATGTGCCTCTTCCCGTCTGTCTGCAGCCCACACTAAAGCCAGTGTCCCAGCTGTGTAATGTCTACATTTATTGCTGTAAGCTCACAGGGCTGCATCTAATTTCAATAGCCAAAGCTAATTTGAGCTCACGCCTGAAAAAGAAACTGAGTCCAGTTCCACGTTTCTGAGGAATCCACAGGGGTTCCTTCTACCAGTTACCACGGGCAACAAATGAGTCTCTGCCACTGAACTTATGGCTGTCTCCAAAGACAGACTGAGTGATATCTGGGAAACCTCTCGGAATTGCCTTGCTCTGTGATTGCTGTGTAAACAGTCTGAGCTCCTACTGGCTGGTATCATTAATAACCAACCAGGTTGCTACATCTAACTGACCAGGTAATAAGTCAGCCTATATTTGCAAACCCCTTGGAAACCATAATTCTAGTGCTGATTTAATTCTATTTTTACAAGATTGAAGCAGTTTTCCCAGATGATAAATCCCAACCGGCCTCACCCCGCTGTAAACAAAGGCCAGAGTGCAGCATGCCAACAAACAGCTCTGCAAAACACACAAACTCAGGACACCTGCAAAATGCAGGAAGCCAAAGTTTCCACCAAGAGGCCTCTCCGCTCCTCAGGGACAGCCTGAGGAGACCAGCCACTGCAGGGCCTTGCTCTTGAGTCTCATATGCAAATCCCAGGAAAAAGACAACATCTGGACATGTCCTCCCTATCTGAGCAAGCATTGTAGCAATAGGTATTTAAAAGGAGTCTTAGGAGTGGGTAACGTTCAGTCTGCCAATTCCCTCCTGGGGGGTGGGGGGAAAGTCAGGCTACAGATAACGCCCTGTCAAAGACTGGAACACTCAACAGGGTGAGCCAGGTTACAAACAATAAGGAAAATTTTGTCAGATTTGGCTTAGGCAGAGGTTCTAGGAATCAAACCCATGGCTCTGCGTCCTCTGGACCAGCACTCTGCACTGAGCTACACCCTCAACCCAACCCAAGCTGGTTCTTCCCTTCCCCACTGTGGCGGATTGAATAGGTGTGGCCCCCACAGACTCGTGCATGTGTGTGCGTGCATGTGCGTGTGTGTGCGTACGTGTGCGTACGTGTGCATGCGTGTGTGCGTGTGTGTACGTGTGCATGCGTGTGTGCGTACGTGTGCATGCGTGTGTGCGTACGTGTGTGTGCGTGCGTGTGCATGTGTGTGTGCGCGTGCGTGTGTGTGCATGCGTGTGCGTGCATATGCGCGTACGTGTGCGTGCGTGTGCGTGCGTGTGCATGCGTGTGTGCGTACGTGTGTGTGCGCGTGCGTGTGCATGTGTGTGCGTGCGTGTGCTTGGTGGCCTTGTTGGAGGAAGTGTGTCACTGTGGGGGCGGGCTTTGAGTCCTCAGAGGCTCAAGCCAGGCCTAGGGCGACCTTCACTTCCACTGCCTGTGGACGAAGGCGTAGAACGAACTCTCAGCCCCTTCTCCAGTACCTTGCCCGTCTGCACGCTGGCGCGCTTCTGGACATGGTGACAATGGACTAAAACTCTGAGGCTGTAAGCCAGGCCCAGTTAAATGTTCTTCCTCACAAGGGTTTGCCGTGGTCATGGTGTCTCTTCACAGCAACAGAAACCCTGACCACAACACCCACGTCCTGCATCTGATATGTGATGTCTGCCCTGCCCACCTTGACCTGTTAAACTTCCCCATTTCTAGCACATCTAACACTTGTTTCCTGATCCTCGCTAATAACATAAAGAGGAGTCTTCTTGCAGAACTCCAGGGAGGGCGGTTCGACACTGTGGGGGAGGGGGAGCAAACTCCAGGAAGAGAGTGATGGGCTCCGCTTGACGCACAGCCTAAGCCTTCGGTGCTTGCTGTGAGGGGATGGAACACGGGGGGCCCTAGTGGGAGCAGGTGCCCTCACAGCATGAGGTGAACCTGCAGGATGTCATCGCTAACTGTGTACAGGCCAACAGGGGGACCCCCTTGGGAACCAAACCTACCGGAACCGTGATGCGGACTCCCCAGCCTCCAGACTGTTGAGGAGTGCCTATTGTTCAAGTGCAGTCCACAGCATTGTTTGTTGAGGTGGCCTGAGCTGAGACAGAGTTGCAAGGGGAAGTTTACATAGGAACCATTACAACAGAGCCACACAGCAGCTCATTTCTGTGTCCTCTGCACATAGACTTGTGGCTGCCAACAGTTCCTTAAAGATGCCTTTTGGGAGACCGACTTCCCAAAAATAAGTAAACAGGAACATAACCCGGAACCCCACAATGAGAGGAGGGGCAGGGGAAGGAGGCCTTGCATGTGTCACCCACGCATACACCCTCGGTCCCTCCACGACCTAGACCCTGGAATGTGGGGCTCAAGCAGTCAAGGCCCTTGTTCCCATTCCAAGGCAATGGGACAGAAGATGAGTGACAGACAGGGTAAGGAGAGACGGGAAGGGGATGCGGACTGTCTTTGCCTAAGTGGATGGAATGAATGGCCTTGCAGCAAGGAGCTGCTTTGGGCCTGAGATGTGCATGACCCAATGCAGGTCATGCAGAGCTGAGGAGCAGAGCCACTGTGGAAGCCAGTGTGGCTGCAGGGCCTGCGGGAGCAGGCTGGGTGGGCAGTCACCGACCAAGACAGGTAGCTGGAGAGTGCTCACAGAGGGCAAGGCGTGGAGGTGATTTTACTTGATCTCACTCAACACAAGAGCATCATTGAGGCTGCGCAGGGCGGCTGGAAGAGGCTAACCCCAAACCGAGTCCCAGGGCTGTGGAGAGGCTCGATGGGTGAGATCCCTGCAGTGTGAGCTCGAGGAGCTGAGTTCCGATCCAGCTCCCACACTGAGCCTGAGAGTCTCCCACTGGGGGCACAGATAGGTGAGTTCCAGCGGCTTGCTGGGCGGGTTCAAGTTCAATGAGACTCCCGGGAAAACAAGGCAGAGAGTGATTTTAAAAAGGACGCCTTGAAGTCCAGCTCTGGTCTCTACGTGTCTGTGCGTGGAACACACAAGCTTCCAGAAAGACTGAGGCAGAGAGCCATCGAGACCCTGGGCCACTGTACCTCCTACTATGCTTAGGCTTCAACTGAAGGGCTTTTTCCCAATAAGGTTCCAGCCACTCGTTTCTGTAACACACACTGTGAACACCTACGGTTCATGGCCCTGGAAATGGGCTCGTAATCACTCAGGAGTAAGGAGAGAGTCCAAGCAGCTATCCAAGTTCTGGGGACACAGCACACTGTCTCCCGTAACAGTCACGTTGTGGACTGAACATCTCATCTGTGCCTCTATGAGTGGTCAGAGCCAGAAAATGACCATCTGTGGGCCAGGAAAGGGACCCAAAACCCTGACCTCAGGCCTCACGTCCGTAAGGAGCAAGTGTCTGGTGTCTAACCGTGTGCCATCCAGGGTCTGTGAAACAGCAGCGTGAGCTGACTCCTATGCCCCAGCCAAGGCCTCCAATGTCTGGATCCAGGCTTCCTAACTCAACGTAAGGACCCTGTGAACCACCATCCCTAGTCTACCCGCCCCCATGCTATGGTGGGTTCCCACTGCCCCCTACTCCTCTGCCAACCAGCAGGCTCTGAGGGAGCATTTTATCACAGCTGAAGAGACGAGGCAGCTGTGGTTACGCTGAAAACTACAGCGCTTCTCACATGGCACACGTTCAGGATGACCTCCCCGCAAACGACCACAAAGCGGCGGGGGGGGGGGGGGTTTGGGGGGTTGGGGGAGGGTTAGGACACTATTCAGGTGCAAAGCACCCCCATTATTTCCAGACACGCCCAAGTGACAAAGTGCGACAGGACAGGGTGGAGTACGAGCACCCGCATCAGGAAAGGCTCACCATCGCTCAGGTCCTGCAGGAGGTTGTCCTGGCAGGAGAAGTCCAGCTTTGCCCTGATGTTGACAGTGAAAGTCGCCACCTTCCCGGGCTGGAGAGGGAACTGGGACAGTGTTTCTTCTAGCTTCCAGCTCAAGAAGTCCCCGTACAACTTTTCTGCAATGAGAACGCAGGGGTGAGAAGGAAGTACTCCAGCCTGCCTGTATGCTGCGTGTGTGCTCTGAGCTTTCTTACAACATCTGTGGGAAAATGAATGTGTGTGTGTGTGTGTGTGTGTGTGTGGTTTTTTTTTTTTTTTTCCCCCTGATTTTGCCCTCATTGCACTGAGAGCTCTGCGGTACTTTAAGCAAAGGCGGTAGTTGACACCTTTCACGACATAGAAAAGATTCTGTGACAAGTGGTTCGGGATCAGAAGGGTGCACCCTGGGGCAACAAGATAACCGTTGTCTTCAAACAGGGTGGATATGAGACACCTGTAGGACAGGAGCCTGTGGACAAGGACCCCCAACCCATCAAAGCCCAAGAGACAGTCTAGGCCCATGAAAGGTCTAGAGGAGCAGAATTGCAAAAGGCCCTTTTCAAGGTGCCTGTGACGAACATCTCACAGGTCAGGGGAGCCCAGAGAATGCAAAGACGGTGTAAGAAGGCTAATAACAGAGGCAATGGGCTCATCTAGGAGAAAGGGGGACTCGGGCAGAGGTGGTTGGGTGCGAAGGGGCTCTGGTCGCCTTCTGGGCCTTAGGGGCAGAACAAGGGCCTGCAAGAACCAGGCCTCAGGTATGCAAGTGTGGTCTCTGCAAAGACAAAGGGTATGCAGCCTGTGACGTGAAGCCAGCAGGAGCCTCCGGAGGGCTTCCAGGGCCCTGCCCGCATGCCTCACAGTCACCCTTCCCTGGAGACCTCTGTGGGGGCTGTGACCACTGAGAAGTGCCACTCGCCTGCTACTGAGAGCCTGGGGAGCACAAATGGCTACTGCTACTGCTGAGGAAGAAAACAAGGACAGGGGAACAGCATGGGGACCCAGAGAAGGCAAGACTCCGCGGCTGGACACTAAGGGAGCAGGACGCACTGGACTTCCCATAAAGACAGCACATGTGCACCAAAAAAACAGGCTTCTTAATAGACACGGCTGAGTCTCGGCCCCCAGCACGGAAGCCAGGCTCCCAGCTGAGGCCAGGCCCCCATCTCCAGGCAGGTCATCTGTGGATGCTAACAGCTTTTCTCCACGGCAGAACATAAGCCGCAGGGATGTTTTGAAAGCAGATGGCCTGCTTTTTTGCTAATTTAATTCTACATGTAAATGTACCGCTGCTTGGGACAATGACAATAAAAAAAAGAAAGAAAGAAAGAAAGAAATGAATGATGACTTTAATCTTTCAGCTGTAACTGTGTTGCTTCAGAAATGGTGGCGCGATGCCTGGCATTACACGTCCGCACGTCTTCCTCCCTTGTGATGAGGAGCAAAGACAGCAGAACTGAGATAGGCCTTGAAAAGTACCCACACGTATACGGACCCCTAAAGTAAAACCCACCATATCCTGGCTTTAAAAACTAAGTCGGAGGCTGAAGAGGAAGGTAAGAGCACAGGCTGCTCTCGCAGAGAAGGCCTGGGATCAGTTTCCAGCACTCATACACATGCTCGCAAGCGTCAGTGACTCCAGCTCCAGGAGATAAAACGCCCTCTTCTGGACTCCGCGGGGACCAGGAAACACATGGCGCAGAGACACGCGGCCAAGGAAGACACTCCGTACACACAAACGAAAAATTAAAAATCTTTAAAATCGAAAAGGATCTGGACCTTGCTTCTCCTCTTGATCCCCCCCACCCCCAGAATCTGTGTGGCCTCGGAGAGGTGACGGTCCTCTGGGGCTTTCAGAGTCCCTGCCTATAAAGTGTAAGCAGTGGGGTTCCGTGCTTGGGAAACAGAGGAGAACAGACTAGGCGTGTGCAAAGCATGACGAGTAACCCAATGGGAAAAAGTACGGTTGCCTCTGAGAATGTGTCACCCGGAAGGAACCGTAGGGAGCTTCTCAAAAGCATGGCCATGTCCTGCACGGGAGTATAGACGGAACGCTGGTACCCCTGCTGAGGGTTTGAACATCGTCGAGTGAGTTCAGAAAGTGGACAGGACACATACACACAGCTAACAAAGAGTAACTGAACTTGCATTGATGAGATGTGTACTTGGAAGCAAAACAGACTGCCGTCTGCAACCCTAAACAGCGTTGAACATACACAGGGTACAGAAGGAAAAAGATACAGTAGAACGAAGCAACAGGGAGAAGCCAAAACTGTGGAGTGCAGGTAGCTGGGGTGCAGGGGCTGGCTGTGAAATCCTTCGTTTCTTCCACACTTTGGGACACTTTGATAACAAGAGTAGAGAAGGAGGAGTAGAAGGAGCCAGAGCATCTGTTGGGAAGAATCCAAAGGCAGAGGAGGATGCGAGAGGGAAGACTCTCCTGAACAAAGGACTCAGAGGCCCCCAAAGGCCTCCGGAAAGGACGAAGGGCCTCAAAGGGCAGAGGCTGTGACTTGTCCAGAGAATAGTAGGGCACACAGCCCAAGGGACCACATGAAGAAGCATGGGGCTTCACAGTGGCCCCGCATTTATTGCGTCCTCTCAACAGGCAAGTAAGGTTCCGTCGCTACCTGCACACCTACTATGTGCCCAGCTGGAGACACAGAGTCAGCAGAGGGTTCTCTCAGACAACAGGGGAAGACCCAACACCCCGGTATTAGGAAGGTTTCAGAGGAGAGCTGATTGGGCAGAGGAGGTAGTCGGGAGATAGCCAGGGCAGCAGGCTGAGTCTAGGAGGGAAAAATGATGGATCTAATAGTTTCAAGAGTTTAGTGCAATGTCCATGACAGGAAATTGTAGGGTTGGCCGTGGGGTTGTCTGTTGCTTATTTTTTGATTGATTTTGAGGCAGGGTCTCACTATGTACCTCTGGCCGTCTTAGAACTCACTCTGTAGACCAGGCTGGCCTCAAACTCACAGAGATCCACCTGCTTCTGCCTCCCAAGTGCTGGGATTAAAGGCATGCACCACCATGCCCAGCCTGCAATTGTGTTCTTATGACAGCCGACATGTTTTTCTAAGGGAGAGACACACAAGAGCTATGCTTCAGAAAGAACACAGGACCAGAGTGAACAACAGTCACATGATTATCATTTGGATTTATTTTAGAAAAGGAAATAAAAAGTATTTTCCAGTTCCTAAATTGGGAAGGCAAGGTAGGTTACAGGAGATGTGAAAAGGCTTCCCCACAGAAGACCCTATTCCTAAAGCCATCACAAACCTGGGTCATAGAACATAGAGAAATCTAGTTGGTATTGACCTGGAAGCTTCATCCCTGCTGACTAGCTTTCAGGCTAGATAGTGCTGTACACATTACCAGGGGAGATAAGTGTTCACCAATCTTTCCTAGCTACAAACCTTCAAAGCTACAATAACAATGGACCTAGGAAGACATGGTTGGGAACTGGCGCAACAGCGGCATACACGTCATGGACGCAACTAAACACTTTATGATTGGATCTAAGACGCACTCCACAGGATGAAACCCATACATTAGCATCACTGTTAGAGCCAAGAACCTGTGGTTAGACTGGGCGTGGGCCCTAGGGGACAGCCTAATACTGTATTTCTGCTAAATGAACACAGTATTAAAATGACTTATCGTTACACTTAGAGATCAGTGCATCTCTCAGTCCTCAACAGAGAAGCTGTTTCTTATAGCAGATGGTGATTAACAGAGACCCACAACTGGGTGCACAGAGTAAGAGATTTCAATGTACTACTAAGCCCTACACAGGACATCTACCTCACACCCTCTTCTCCAAAAGCTCAGAAGACCATCAGGGAAGAGAAGACAGATAGATTCTAAGAACCAGCGGAGACAAGAAAACATTTTTCTGGACACACACGCAGCAAGGTAGCAGCACGTATGAACTCACAGTGATTACGACAGTATGCACACCACCTGTGAAAGGTCAAGCCAAACAAAATCCCAGCACCGAGAGGGGAGGTAGACATGAAGTCCCACCCCTAGCTGGGCAGCTATTGAAAACTGATAGCTGCTGAAAGGAGGGAACCCATTTTCTTTAAGAATATCTGTTGCCCTGTGTTGGCTGGCCACGCTATAGATGACAGCCGCCACACATCCAAGAGTATATGGCAGCATAGATTGGACTTAATGAAGTTTTTACCAAAAAAAAAAAAAAAAAGACACAAAATTGGATGGGTATGAAAGTGGGTTGCAGATCTAGGAAGAGTTGCGGTGAATAGAAATACATCGCACAGAACAAGAGTTAATAAAAACACGATTTTTTTTTTTTTAAAGTTTTGTCACCTAGACTACAGTTTTCTGCCATTCATCTACGCTAACAAATTCCGTCAACTGTCAGCCAAAGCCCACAGCCAGGACTTAAATTCCAGGCACTGAGGGTCACTAAAGAGAGCAGCACTAGCCTTCCCCGGCGACTCAGTCACGCCGGGGTTAGCCAGCGTCAGCTCTCTACAACATGTCGTCTCCCCATGCCACCTACCCTTGGTGGTGAGAAGCTTGGAGGTGACTTCCAGTTGCTCCAGAGGCTCTAGTCCAATGTTCTCCAAGGTGATAACCAGCTGCTGAGTTTCTCCGTTGTAAAGCTGGACAGACACGTTGGTTGATATTTCGTCACTGGAAGAGGGCTGCAGAGAGTGTGCAGACCTAAAAAAAAAACCACAGAAATGACAGGGAGAAAAATACAGGAGGAAGAAGGGGGGGACACGGGCCACACGTTGAGACCGTCCGCAGAGGGACACACTTGGGAAGGGACCAGACGTCCTGGCTGTGCTCAGTTGTCACAAACACACACAACTGGGGTGTTACAGAATGATGGAGGTAGCCGGGAGGTGAGGCTCCAGGCTCCAGGCTCCAGGCGGTCTAATACTGCCTCCACTCTGAGCTCACACGGGGTGAGGCCAAGCTCAAGGGCATCGTTCACTGCTTACCGTTCAGCATCGCAGAGGAGGAGAACACGCAGGAGCAGTCATAGTCAACAAGTATGAGTGAATTCCATCACTCAGCCCCTCTCCTATGTTTACAACATATTACAGTTAAGCCCCACTTGAATAATCACTTTTTAATGCTGGGAGTCATCTCAGAAAAAAAAAAAAAATTAAGATGTGCACATTTAAAAATAAATAAATAAAAGGTTAACTTTGAGTCGTTCCCATGGGAATCTCGCTCCCAGCCCCTCTTCTGCCCTGCGCTCCTAGCTCCCTGTGAGCAGGCTGACCAGGCCTCTCCCCTGGGATCTCAGAGACAACAGAGAGTACTATGTGCTCTATTGAAGCACCACAGGACACTGAAACAAAGTGGGGAAGCTATTATAAAATTCCAGAAAACGGAGGTGGTCAGGGGACAAGCTGTGGCCTGTGCCACTCCAACCCTACCGCAGCGCCCTCCAGGTTTCTAGGAACTACTAAGAACAGTGGGGACTAAGGCAAGGCCTCTGAGCTGCCAGCTGAAAGCACCCCGCAGGGAAAAGGACAGAACGCCTTCCGGAAGCTGGTACGTGCTCTGCTGAGGTAAGGGAGGCGTCCATTCCATACCGCCTGCCCCTCTGAAGCAAGTGTAACTAACTAAACACTGCTGCCCACCTGCTTTTCAATCTGCGAGCAGTTTAGGAAACTTGCAGAGTGTTAACGCCACCTCCAGTGAGACCCCGTTTTAAACATCCCCATCGCCCTCTTGGGGTGACCCCCTAAAACCAAACTATGTCCACCCCTGCTGCCGCTGGCAGCTTCTCTCCACAGGCTTGTGCGTCTCTTTCAAATAGTCCATACAGGAGGAGTCGCACGCCATAGCCTCAGCTTCTGTCCCTCAGCACGGTGTTTCTGGGGTCCATCTACAGCAAAGCAGAACCAGGAGCTGACCCATTTTTACTGCTGACAGAGCAGTGGACGGGTAGGTCCTTGCCACTATGTAACTATCAGGTACGAGATTTGGCAGCCTTGTATAATCTCTCTCATCTTGAGTAGATTCCTAAGGGAGGGCCAGCTCCGCCGTTAAACTGATGTTTGGTCTTTTAGAAGACTGTGCAAATGTCCCCCCACTGGGCATACCACTCTATTCCCCCGTCAGCAGTGCATGGGGCTCTAAGTCCTGCCATCTCTTACCGGCCTGGCTGCGGCCTGCCTTCCCATCGCAGCCACCTCGGGTGGGGGTGGGGGTAGCCCCAAAGAGACTACCGGGTCCCAGCACCCTTCTGGGTTGCTTCTTTGTGTCTTTGTGTGCGTGTGCGTGTGTGTGTGTGAGTGTGCGTGTGCGTGCGTGTGTGTGTGCATGTGTGTGTGCTGAGAGGATTATTCGCATCAACGGCCAGCTTTTTAATTGGGTTGCTAGTCTTCCTCATGCTGCACTTTTATATGGAAACAGCTCTAGCAGGTATGGGCTGGGCAAAGGTTTTCTTCCACCCAGTGAGTTGTCTTTTAATTTTCCTAATGGCATCTTTGGAGGAACAACTGTCTTTTCACTGTGTTGGGGGGGGGGGGCAATGAATCTACACACAACCCCTATACCAAGGGCTCAAGAAACTGCTTGGAAGACGAGGTGGCGATGCCACCAGGACTTCCCTTATTGTTGTTTTGGCTATCCTGGGTCTTTTGTTTTTCCATATAAAGTTGAGTATTGTTCCTTCAAGGTCTGTGAAGAGTTGTGCTGGGATTTTGATGGGGATTGCATTGAATCTGTAGATTGCTTTTGGCAACATTGCTATTTTTACTATGTTGATCCTACCTATCCAAGAGCATGGGAGATCTTTCCATTTTCCGGT
Source organism: Phodopus roborovskii (assembly GCF_943737965.1). Classification (NCBI taxonomy): domain Eukaryota; kingdom Metazoa; phylum Chordata; class Mammalia; order Rodentia; family Cricetidae; genus Phodopus; species Phodopus roborovskii. Next base: position 1,785,386 of record NW_026126567.1, on the reverse strand, counting down.
ATCTTCTTTAATTTCTTTCTTTAAAGACTCTAAGTTCTTATTATATAAGTCTTTCACTTTTGTTTGGTTAGCATTACCCCAAGTTGTTTTATGTTGTTTGTGGCTACTGTAAAAGAAGATGTTTCTCTAATTTCTTATTCAGCACCTTTATCCCCTGTGTATAGTAGGGCTACTGAATTTCCTTTTATTTTCTTTTTTTTTTTTTTTTTTTTTTTTTTTTTTAGTTACTCTTGTATCCTAACACTTTGCTGAAGGTGTTTATCAGCTGTAGGAGTTCCCTGGTAGACTTTTTCATGTCACTTATGTAAAGTGTCATATCATCTGCAAATATGACAGTTTGACTTCTTCCTTTTCTTCCTTTCCAATTGGGATCCCCTTGATCTCCTTTTGTTGTCTTATTGCTTTAGCAAGAAAATATATGGACAGAGTGGACAGCCTTGTCTTGTTTCTGATTTTAGAGGAATCGCATTGAGTTTCTCTCTGTTTAGTTTAATGCCGGCTGTTGGTTTCCTGTATATAGCTTTTATTATGTTTAGGTATGTTCCTGTTATCTCTGATCTCTCCAATACCTTTATCATGAAGGGGTGTTGGATTTTGTCAAAGGCTTTTTCAGCATCTAGTGAGATGATCATGTGGTTTTTCTTTTTCAGTTTGTTTATGTGGTGGATCACATTGATGGATTTTTGTATGTTGAACCATCCCTGCATCCCTGGGATGAAGCCTGATGGATGATTTTTCTGATGTGTTCTTGGATCAGATTTGCCAGTATTTTATTGAGTATTTTTGTATTGATGTTCATGAGGAAAACTGGTCTGTAGTTCTCTTTCTTAGTTGTGTCTTTGTGTGGTTTGGTTACCAAGGTAATTGTAGCCCCGTTAAAAAGAGTCTGGCAATGACCTCCTACTTCTACAGTGTGGAACAATTTGAGGAATGTTGGTATTATCTCTTCTTTGAATTTCTGGTAGAATTCTGCACTGAAACCATCTGGCCCTGGGCTTGTTTTGGTTGGGAAACTTGACGACTGCTTCTATTTCATTAGGGGTTATAGGTCTATTTAAATTGCTTATCTATTCTTGATTTAAATTTGGTAAATGATATCTATCCAGAAAACTGTCCGTTTCCAAAGAAGGGATGGGAAAAATTGTAAGAACTACAAAACCAAAAACTCTGCTGAGAGATTCTATCTTCCATGTATGATGGGGATGCTGACACTCTTGAAACTTGAACAATGATACTAGTTGACATACCAGAGTGGGACAGGGGAAATTTAATTGCGCCCCACCATTAGATAAGGAGCTATTATCAGTTAATGACAGGGTGAGAGGGAGAATGAGTCTTCCCCAGGGAAGAGTCCCAGTTGGTTAGCCAACACTAAGTGACCAGTCCTATACAGATACTTAGAAACAACTGTAAATGGACTCAGGACCTTGTGCTTATACAGTATTCACATATATGTAAAACCAGGAAAAAGAAGCCATTAACTTGGGGCTTGAGACAAAGGAGGGATTGGAGAGGGAAGAGGAGAAATGATATACTACTTTAGCATAAATTTTTAAATTACATTCTTTAAAGAATTTCTAATCTGTAATGTAGAAAGAAGGCCTTTGTTAAATATGTGGTTACAATACAATGTGTCCCAACTATCCATGGATCAGGGACTACTTTGTATCACAAGCAGGAGCCACTCCATCCAACCCCAGAATGAATTTTGTGAAAAGAGGCTGGCTAAGAACTGCAAGGCAAGACCCCAAAGCCCTGAACAGCTGCTCTGGCCTCAGAGGTTTACTTCTTTTTTATGCTTTCTCTGGAATGTTCTTTTAAAAAAAAAAAAAAAAAAATTTTAACAATCATAAGACTCCCCCACCACTGTGTGTGTGTGGGGGGGGGGGGTTGCAGGCACATGGAGACCAGAGATCAACATCAGATGTCTTCCTCCATCTCAGTACTCCTTATTGGTTTGTTTTTGTTTGCTTTTGTTTCTTAAATTCAGAGCTCTTGGTGAATGTGGAGCTTGCCATTTCTGCTAAGCTGACTAGCCAGTGAATACCCAGGATCCTATCTCTGCCTAGCGCCCTGGTGCTATAGGTATGTGCCACCAGGCCTGGCTTTTTACAAGGGTGCCTGGGATCCAAACGCAGGCCCTCATGCGTGTACAGCAAGCACTCTACCTACAACAAGCATTTTACCCTCTGAGCCTTCTCCCTAGGTCCCAAGAGTTTTTCTTAGACAGCCATAAAACCTTAAGTGTTGTTTTGGGATTCCCAATAACAGCTAATTGTGCCTTAGTCATGATGAGAAAGGGCTCGACTGCATTCCTATATATTTGCAGAGACCACATTAACTCTTTGGCCCCCTTAAGGCTCTTCTGCCACGTTTTCTGCCTTATCCAAGTTAGGCAAACCCCAACCCTGCATGCCACGCTTAAGGGATGTGTAACCACTCTTTCTGAGATCCACTCCTTCCCGTCACAGGCCCCTGCACACTCAGGCCCCCTACCTGGGCAGCGACGTGTTGATCTGCAGCCTTGGCAAGGCAGGAATGACTTCCACCGTGGAGCCATTGGTTTTCAGTCCTGGGAGGTTGTCTAGCAGGCAGTCACTGAAGACTCCAAAGACCGTGGTGTGGTAACCTGCAACACGCACGGGCATCCACTTCACACCTCCTGGCAAGGCTTGGCAGTGTATACCCCTAATAAGGCTACAGAGGCCACAAAGAGAGCGCCAATTGTCGTCCCCCACCCCTCCCGCTTCACCCATGCTCCCCATCCCATTCCCTTTACCCCAAAGACCCTGGCTGTTCTTGGACAGAATGAAGCTGGCAACGCCATCGGTGCCCTGTTTCCCTCGGTAGACCAGGTCCTGGAAAGGAGCGCTCCCCACGCACTCCCGACCCTCCCTCGCGGCTTCGCAGTCGCCGGCTCATCTCCTTGCTAATATACCTTTCAGATTTAGCATCTCTAACCTGATAGTGATAGTTAATATCCCTTCCCACGGCACGATGTGACTTAACAAAGCACTTGGGAAAATACTTGAGAACGCTCTGTGGAGAGATGAAGTTTCGAAAGCCAGCCATTGTCATTGCAGCTGCCTCACGGTGTGGCAACTCCACCGTGTGTGTGTGCAAGGACCGCAGCTCAAGACGCGCACAGGGCCCCGTGCAAAGGGAAAAGGCTTGCGAGCTAGAGAAGCACTCGCAGTTGTTTAAGCAAAACTTTAAAATGGCCTTTGAAATGTCACAGGATGATTCTGTGAATAGTATCTGCCGTGTGATCAATGCGAACGATGGCCAGCGGCTCGACTGGCAACTCCCCTGTATTACGCAGCAGTGGGGTAAAGAAGTTATTCCCCAGGGAGGAGCATTCTCCTTCCCTCTGTGGCTGGAGCAGCTCTAGGCATCTCCTTCTAGACACTGTAGCCACACCCATCTCCTGGCCCAGCCACACCCCTCAACCCAGCAACCACAGCAGCCCCCGCACACCCTCCCAGACACAACAGCCACCCCTCCTTGCCACCCTGAGCTTCTCAAACTCTTCTTTCTGTGGCGGTTATCTTCTTCCCAGGAGACCCCTCTGCCACTGATACCTGTAGGCCCTCCTCTGTGTAAAACCTGATATGACTCTATGAAGCCCTCCTTACTCCATAATTCTTAGTTATGATCAGTTTTCTTTGCCTAAGACACAGCCAGTCCTTAAAACCGTAGCCACATAAACTCTTGCTGGGTGACAATGTTCAGTGCAGGTCAGGATGATGCAGGCTAACCCAGGCAGCTGAGGCTCACCAAAGTGAGTGCTGACATCATGGAAAACCAAGGTGTGCTCCCAGGCTCTCACACGAGCTTGTCTTACCCCTGGACCAGCCATCCATGCCTGACTTCCCATCATGGCCACAGCTCTGCCTGTATCCTTCCTACCTGGACTCGCTGGGCTCAGACATTAGGTCTTTGAAGCCCTGGCCCACAGCTTGCAGTCTGGTGGCTCTGAAGCCTGTCTGACCAGCCTCCTCTATGTACAAACAGCGGCTCCCCTAAAGCCCCAGGAGAAAATGGATGGATTTGCGGATGTTTCTCAAGGGCCCCATGGTGCCCATCTCCCTCCAGCCCTGTCACAACCTGCCCTCACCCTGACTACTTCCCCCTGACCACCCCATTCCCCAGAAATGCCATGTCTCAAAACGGACACCCTTGGAAAAACAGTGCTGATGGGAGATGTCATTCTGTAAATATGTTTCTCATACTGGTTAATGAATAAAGAACTGTTGGCCAATAGGAAAGCAAGATAGGCGGGACTAGGAGACAAGGAGGAAAGAGGAAGTAGGAAGGAGGGGACAACATGGAGAGTCTGGAAAGAGCTGGACGCCAGCCGGCTCTCCGGGGGTAAGAGGAGACCACGTGGAAATACATAGGTTAGCAGAAATGGGTTAATATTTAAGACAGAGCTAGCCCATAAGAAACTAGTACCTGGCCAACAGCATTATATCAAATACAGAGTCTCAGCGTGTTATTTGGGGCTGGCGCGGCGGCGGGACAAGACCAGCGGCAGGCGGAAAAACCTTACTCCTTACACTGTGCTCTCTGCCTGGAGCCTCTGCCTATTCACTGGTTCTGTTCTGCTTCAAAGATCAGGGTAACCTGCCAGGGACCCTGTGATGTCTACCTCCACGCTGGGTCCCAGATCCCCCTGGTTCTCACACGTGCATCTCCACCCATCCATCTTAGCACCAGCTGAGATACATCTGAGTGTCCAGAAGGCCACACCTTTCCCAGATAACACACACATGCTGATGCTGTTGAGCTATGGTCAAGACTGCCAAGGCTAAGAAAGAAGCCACCCCTGGTGACACAGAAAATAGGGTAGGCAGAATCTCATGGGGACAGTGTGAGGGACTGAATCAGGATGGCAGGCTAAGGAAGAATGGTAAGGTTCGGGTGGCAGTTATGCTGTGAGTACCATCAGGAACCTTGTGACATTCAAGCTGAACCTTCCAAGAGGGGAGGACAAGGACACCGGGCTGGGGTGGTCCAGGGCTCAGGAATGTGCCTTGAAACAAGACAGGACAAAGGGTAGGGCTTTCCACCAACTGATGGGAGCTGTTAAGGGCTTCGGTATAGAAGGTAGGCCCGTCAGCAAGTAGACTGGAAGACAGAAAAGACCAGACCCCACGCTCTGTGATAAACCTTGTGAGATGCATGATCTGACAGACCGGGTGTCAGGAGGCAGCATCTCATACAATATTAACGGTGAGGTCTGAGAGCTGCTTAGGGCAAACGGTCCGCAAAGATGGGAGCCACCAGGAGAAAGGCCACTTTAGGGAGGTGAGGTGGGGTTCCTGGGGCAACATGGTGTACATCGCAAGGGGAGACATCCCTAAGGGGAAACATAAGCACGCATGCAGGACTGAAGGCAGGAAAGAGTCCCCAGGCTTGGAAGGCTTAAGAAGGAAGAAGAGGAAAGGGAGGAAAGGGAAGAAAAGGAAGAGGTGAAGAGTCCGGGAAGAGAGCTTGACAAGTAAACGTGCTTGCCATGCAAGCCTGCAGGGCTGAGTTCAATACACAGCACACATGAAGGAATCAGGAGGGGACCATGGCATACACGCCACCCCTGTACACGTGCACACATCACGCAAATACACGCAGTATTTTTTTTTTTTTTAAAGAAACTAAGAAGAAAGGAGAACCAGGGACAAGGAGAGGGCAGGGGAAGAAGGGTAAGATAATGGAGGAAGGAAGCCACCAAAGAACAGAGAAGCCCTCAGGGCAGGGCGTCAGGAATACGGCCTATGGAAACCAAGACCCAGAGACCGAGACCCAACAAGACCAAAGAGGAGGCGCCTCATCGAGGCTGGCCTCCGTGTGAGGAGCTCGATTAGCAAAAGACCAAACAGCAGGTCCAGCTTTCCACCAGCGCAGCCCTGCCGCTGCCCCTGGTGACAGGAGTGTCAAGAGCTGGATGGAGAATGTACGTCATCAAGAAGTCCCTGCAGAGATGGGGGTGGGGTCTACGTGGATGCGCGATGCTCCGAAAGGGAGTACAGCAACCCTGGGAAAAGCCGAGTCCGGATGGTGAGGAGGACAGTCAAGCCAAGGCACAGGACAGACCCTGCCCCGCCCACCCCCACCCCACCCCCCACCCCACCCCGCGCAGCAGCCCGGCAGGCACACGGCCCCAGCGCGCCACATACCAAAACCAGCCCCGGTTAGTTTTTCTTTCATCTTGTCACTTTGGGAATAAAACGCTATATTGTCATTAGCTGGTTAGGGTCACGGGTCAGGTGACCAGCTCCAGGGACAGTGATGCAGAAACCAACAAGGGACTCTCCTTACCGTTCACAGTGATCGTCCCTGTCGTCTGTGGGACCCCGACCAGCGTCACCGGGTACAAGCCAGATTCCGCGGGAAGGGTGAGTGCTGCAGGGAGAGACTCAAACTCCACTCCACTGGTGAGGAGGCCCTGTAGGAGGTGAAGGAAGGGGAGTCCTGTGAGGGGGCAGAGCTCGGGCCCACGCTGCACGGCCACTTCCTAGTGAGCTCTTCGACATTCACCACACGAACTATGGGAATGAAAAGGCCAGCAGCTTTTCAAAACCCACAGAACTTCAAGGGACACCGGTAAGAGCTGAACGCCAGGAGTAGGGTGGCCAGCAAAAACTCCAGCCGGGGTGTGTGTACTATCGCAAACGAGAATGTGGACCCAAAGAAAGAAAAATAGTTTTCCAAAGACAAAACAAAAACATAAGAGTGTGGCGTTGATTTTTCTCTATGAATTATTTGTTCATCTCAGTGTAGAGCGGGCGCTCTATTTCAGACTTATGTTCAACCAGTTAAGATCGGTGTGTGCACAAATTGAATGAATGCTTGCTTGTAGACTCACACTCTACTGGGTGCCAGGCCAAGATACAGGAATAATGACGTGTGGCCTCCCCACACACAGGAAGCTCACAGACCTTAGCTAAACGGAAGTAAAATCGGTGGGTGTATATATCCAACATTTAGCGTTTTCAACGACAATGGGTCTCAGGCCAGGTGGCTGGTGGCACACATACCATGTTCTCCACGCGGAGCTCAAACGGCATTGGGTTGTACACCATCAGCTGAACTTCACACACGTCTCCTTGAACCCAGTGGAAATCTACAAAACACACACAGAGGATCCCCAGGGTGAGTTTTCGTACCACGGTTATTCTCAGTTCCTCCCTCTGTCGGTTTATCAGTCCAGCACCATGCACAAAACTGCCCCCAATGGTCTCTGAGTGGCCACCGCTGAGACACAATCTTTTAGTCGACCCAGAAGACCCCTGAGTCAATTTCTAAAGCTCCCACTCTCCGGTAAGATGAGACCACGTGGAAACACTTAGATTAATAGAAAATGGGTTAATATTTAAGACAGAGTTAGCCGATAAGAAACACTAGTAACTGACCAACACGGATGGATGGGCTGACCAACTCCAGTAGCTTGCACAGTTGCAGGGTGCTGACCACGGGTGCCAGTGAACCCTTCCTTCTTCATGAATGCCAGGGAGGCACTCTGACGAGGAACCCCCATTTCAGCTCAAAATGCATATTTAGGGGTGGGGAAATGAAATTTTTATTGTATGGCTTCTGAAGCCTTTCTGGAACTAGCTTGATTAGTTGAGTCCCTGCTGGAGGCATGAAGACTATGTGTCTTTGGCTTAAATTTCAAATGTTTCTAACAGAATCTCCGAGTCTAACAGGGGAGTTATCATGGCATCAGGAATGTGGTACCAGAAATGCCCTCGGGGTTGGAGGAAGGGGATCCTGAGAACGCTTTCCCAGTCCTCGCCATCCTTCATGTCTGTCTGTGGGTCACTGTGCTGCACTCTGCTCTTTGCAGAGACACCACAGTTCAGGCATCACGTCGGAACATGATAGGATGAAGCGTCTTCTAGGTTTTTTTGTTTGTTCTGAGGCAGGGCCTTGTTGTTTTTAAGTAGTCTGGATGCGTGAAGCGATGGAAAAGTCAATGAGCCAGGGCAGGAGGACCCCATCGTCTGTCTCCCGTCAGATGAAGGGAGGCAGCCCCGTCAGAGGTTCTGCCAGGGCCCCGCACAATACAAAGGAACAACTGACTTTCTCTCCTCCTGCCCATGGTGTATGCTGAGTGGGTGGGAAATGCCATCTGCCTCTCGTTGTTGTTATCCAGTGTACCTGATTAGACACCTCTCACGTTGTCATGTTCTCTTCAGAACACAGCAACAGGGGTAAAGAGCCTGCGCCTGGGGCTGACGTTTCCTTTTCTGACGTAGGATGACCTTTTGTGTGCTGTGAGTATCGTTGCTTTTATTGGTTGCTGAATGAAGCTGTTTTGGCCTGTGTCGGGGAAGAACATAGCTAGGCAGGGGGGCCCAAACAGAGTTACAGAGAGAAAGACGGTGGAGTCAGGGAGAGGCCATGTAGCTGCCGAAGGAGTAAGATGCCAGAACATTACCGGTAAGTCACGGCCACGTGGTGATACACAGATGAGTAAAAATGGGTTAATTTAATTGTGAGAGCTCGTCACTAATATGCCTGAGCTATTTATCAAACAACTATAATTAATATTAAGCCTCTGTTTATTTAGGAGCTGGCAGGTGAAAGAGAAATCTCCATTTACAACTTTTTTGTTGGTCTGGTCTGGTTTTGAGGGGACAGGGTTTCTCTGTATAGCCCTGGCTCTCCTAAAACTTGCTCTGGGACCAGGCTGGCCTTGAACTCAGAGATCCACCTGCCTCTGACTCCTGAGTGCTGGGACTGAAGTCGGGGGCCACCACGCCTGGCTGGAGGCTATCTTTCAAAACAAAGACCAAGATGGAAGTTCAAAGACTCAAACACGAATCCTCAGGAATGGAATTCACCAGCATTCCGTGTCGCCTGCCTTCTCTCGGGATGTTAGCCCATTATCTCTTGCTTTCCTTCCTTCTTAATTGCTCTCTCTCTCTCCCCCCCTCTCTCTCTCTCCCCCCTCTCTCTCTTTCCCTCTCTCCCTCTCCCTCCCCTCTCCCTCCCCCCCCCCTCTCAGACAAGCTCTCGTATACCTGGCACATTCATTGCTGGGGATCCAACCCAGGCTTCAACAGCTCTTCTTCCTCTCTCATTTTCACAGGGAACAGTTTTAGAACATGCAGAGCCAAACCAGGGCGGGCCACCCTGTTCCCTCAAGGCAAAGCCACTCTGTGTCTGCCCGGGCTTCCCCAAAGCCCACGGGCTTAGTGAGTAATAGCGGGGACAGCCGTTAACAGCCCCATAACCTCAAAGAACTTACTTGCATCTTGCCCTAATCTTCACACATGTGTTTGTGCTCTACCTGCACGGAATGGAGAGGAAAATGTGTTTGGGGTAGGGACCTATTCTAGTCTCACATAGACAGTCCTCAACTTATATCCCAGTAAATCCACTACAAGCTGAAAATGTACTAAAGCAAAAAGCACTTAACTAGCCAGGAGTGTTGAGGCCTGCCTGCAACCCTGGTGCGTCAAAGGCTGAGGCGGGGAGGTCTGGAGTCCAAGGCTACATAGTGTGTCTCAGGTAAGCCCAGGCTACACGGCAAGGAACTAACTCAAAAACAAAGCATAAATGCATTTCACACACTCTGCCCATCAAACATCACAGCCTCGCCTAGCCTCCCTAAGGAGCTCATGACAGATACTACCTACGCTTGAGTGGATCCATCCAACGCAAGGCCTCTCGTAGAACAAGGTGTTTAATGTGCTAATATTGTAGTAGTTTAGACAATGAGTTCAACATGGAGTGAGGCTCTACTTTAGTCACCATTGGGATGACTATGACCTTTGGAGGAGGGGCCTTTGGAGGAGGGATGGTAACCGGTAGGCACACGCATATGGTCCCTATCTATCTCTGCCACGTGGCAGCCCAGGTGTTTGTGGCTTCTTGACCACCCACGAATCATCTTTCATTAAGTAAGTTTCTAAAAAGCAGATCAATGGGCAACTGCCAGTCTAAGGCAACACATGCGACGAATTTCCAGGAGTGTGTGAGCACAAACACACGCGAGTGTGCGCACACAGACAACCTGGCCAGAAACTCAGTCCTCCAGAAGACACCGACAGCGGCCTACCTATTTTCTTGTTGCGCTCCTCTCCACGGCTGTGCGCGATGATTGGCGAATAGATGAAGGGGCTCTTGGTGGACACGGTCTGCCCCAGTAAGGTTTTCACCTTCTGCGGCCTGAGGCTGGTGGGGAGACTTAGCAGCTTCACGCTCCTGCCATGGCAAACAGAGAGCAGGCACTTGCCGTTAGGATACTCACTCCAGACCAGGTATTAAAAAAGCGTTGACCTGTTGCCACCCTGTGCTGTGGAGGTCCTACAGCTTTGGGTCTGTGGGTCAGGTCCCTTCGCATGTTCTAGCAGATCATAGATGAGGTGAATGTTGGGGCGGGCTAAGTCATAATAATCTTGGTTCTGGGCCAGGGCAGGTGTAGGGTTAGTCTACCAGCCAGTTCTCCCAACCACGCCAATGACTCTTTGCGATGAGCACTTGCAAGTAAAGACGTGTGGACAAAGGGGTTTACTGCATGACTCGCTGTGTCACACTGCAGCTTCCATGAAGAGATTTTTAATTTTTCCCCTTTTTTCCTCTTAATTTTTATTTTATTTGGGGGAGGTGCAGGGCAGAGGGCAGATGCAAAGGGGTGAGGAAATGAATGGGATAAAGATAATACACATAGGATAAATAAAAGAAAGGTTTTAAAAAGTAAAGATGAAGGGACGAGCTCCCACTCCATAGGAACAGGCAGCAGAATAAACATTTCCACACCGCAGACCAGGAAGGTGAGATCCCTCCCTCCCAGGCTGGGAAGCAGCCCAGCTTTCTGTCACCTTCTCCAACACAAGGCTTTCTGTAGTGATATATTACTTATGATTTATTAAAGCTTGACTGAGGATTCAGAAAAGCAAAGTCAACCTCCAACTGTAGAGATCAGGCAGTGGTGGTCCACGTCTTTAATCCCAGCAGCCAGAAGCTAGGAGGTGGTGGTACACACCTTTAATTCTAGCAGTCAGGAATAAGAGATAGACGGGTGGATCTCAGTGAGCCCAAGGCCACCCAGATCTATACAAGTTTGAATCAGTCTAAAAGAGCTCACACCTTTGATCCCAGCACTAGAGGGTATAAAAGACAAGAGGAAGGATTCGGTAGGAGGCATTCCTTCTCCAGCCACGCTGAGGACAGAGGTATTCAGTCTCCAGCCACGCTGAGGAGAGGTTACAGTCTGAGGCTTGGTGAGAGCTCATGGAGACGGGATCAGCCCATTCAGCCTGAAGTAGACGTAAGAAGCTGGTGGCCAGCTGCTTTGCTTTTCTGATATTCAGTTTGAAGTTTGTACCCCAGTATGAGTCACTGAGTCATTTTTTTATTTGTGTTAAACGGTCCTTCTACAAAATGAAGAGCCAGTCGGGCCTCGCCTGTGGAACTGGGGTGAGGATGGAGCTCCAGCTTCCTGCTCAGGACCCCACTGTTCTGCTGTCTGCTGTTTCTTCCCAACAGGTCTGCCCATAGCAGAGGGAGGACAGAGCTATCCACAGGGTCAGAAGAAGACACCATGTAGGAGGTGCCAACACACACCACACTGGTCTCAGAAATGGCTTCTTCACCATCCACAGACCCCATGCTCATGGTCATGAGTCAAAGGCAGTAGAGACAACTTCAGAGGTACTAAAGTGAGCCAATGTCGCATTAAGGAAAGAAAATTCAGCGGTCCCCTTGGATTAATTTGACTAAGAATGAATATGAGCTTTACCTCTCCGGATCCCCTGTGTTTTCTGTCATCTGTAATCTGTCCAGTGTGTGAGTTTGATCTGCCCCCATTGCCTGTATCCCTAACAAAGATCTTTTCTCCGAATTTACTGGACAGCACAGAAAGTGACGTGTGGGGAAGGAATGAGGGAATACTTTGTAGAAATAGTCAGCAGGGTTTTGCTAATAATAAATAAATAAATAAATAAGTTGGTTTCGACTGACTCCAGTCACACAGAGCACTAAAAAAGGGCTGTGGAGTTAAATTAATGCAGCTTTCGATGAGCATGGTAGATATTAGTTTCAATGTGCATGGTAGATATTAGTTTCAATGTGCATGGTAGATATTAGTTTCAATGTGCATGGTAGATATTTGTTTCAATGTGCATGGTAGATATTTGTTTCAATGTGCATGGTAGATACTTGTTTCAATGTGCATGGTAAATATTTTTTGAACAAGGTTGTTTTGACCTGTCGCCTGTTTTCAACAGGTGATTACTGCAGCATACCCTCATAGTGCTCTGAGTCAGGAGCATGGAACTTAAGATTAGAGTTGCGCATTTGCATTCATTGTAAAGTTTGACTACATAGGAAATCCAAAGCGAGTAATGTTGATTATTCCGCTGCTCTCTTGAAGGTGGGTTAAACAACCAGGCTGAGTACACAGCAGGACAGCAGTCTTAAGTGACCTCAAGGAGTATTGTTAGCTCAGCTGTGAAGCCAAGCAAAAGCTCCAGTCCCTTTGAACGAAAGAGATATTTTCATAAAAATGTACTACCCACCATGCTCAAGGCCATCCAAGTCAAGTACACACTGGTACCTTCTGGAGGCTGAGTATATGCAGTCTGTGCACTACTGGTCCCAGCACCATCTCAAACAGCTCAACACATTAACGAGAGTGCTACTGTTATCTCCCCCACTATCGACCAGGAACCGACAAAAGAGACACCAAGTGTAGCCCACGGTCCCGTTAATGGAAAGTGACGACAACCAGAAACACCAGCTCTATCTAAACCACAGCACTGTGAGGCCTCTGGGACCAGCCTGGCCTGGTGGCTGAGATCAGGAACACCCTAGGCCAGACAGAACAGATAAGGATGAGGATGAGAGAGACCCAGGTTTTTCCACCCCACCTCCTGGCTTCTGGAAGGGACAGTCACACATCTAGCACCACCCAAGGGCTGGGGAGAGCAATACATCATAGCCCTGTGTGGGAGCAATACATCAGCCTCCAGGTACCTACATGGCAGCCCTGCAAAGCCAGACACTGAGGAGGCCAAGAACAAGACAGCACGACCTGGGTCATCAAGAACCCACAGCAGGCCACCGTAGTGCCTAGGACACCACCTACTCACACCAGGCTCAGTGTGTGGGGCACACCGTGCTATATGCAATAAGTCACTGCAAGGTCTCAGGCACAACCCAACCCACGCTGACTAATGAGAACTACTGTACAGAGCTGATCTCACTTGGAAGGGACGGACTCCTAGAGCAGTGGTTCTCAGCCTTCCTAATGCTACCACTCTTTAATACACTTCCTCATGTTGCGGTGACCCCAACCATAAAGCTATCTCTTCGCTACTTTGTAACTGTAATTTCGCTGCTACAATGAATCGTAATGTAAACATCTGATATGCAGGATGTCTGATATTCAACACCAAAGGGTGACCCACAGGTTGAGAACCACTGTCCTAGAGGACTCCAGCCCACCCTATGCCAAGAGCCCCTACGGTACTTAGCACCCAGGCCCTGACAGGGTTCAGGTCACATGCAAGGGACGTGTCCACCACCCACAATAATAACCCATGTGTCAACAGTGTTAGAAGATGAGGTTCACTCTCTTGGATTCCTTCTCTGAATGCACTCCTCCATCACACTGTCAACCTGGGACCAGAATGGCCTCACAGCTATGCTCTGAATCCAGCTGTGAGCTGGCTGAGCTCCACTGCCTTGTCCAGCACTTGATCCTGTTGCTCTTGGTAAACGCAGCAAATACACTCCCAAAAGCTGAACTTCAAACTCAGTGTCCAAGTCTTCTGAAGCTAAGTACTGTGGCGATGGTTCACAGCGGGCTGTGGAAACCCTATCTCACGTGATCTCTCCCCCCCCCCCCACCACCACAAGGGCCCTGCCTGAAGCTAGTGCCCCTCTCAGACTGAGACTCACCCTGAAGATGACAGAAAGGCCCTCATTACAATCTGAAGGACCTACCACTGATGGCTTCACTCAGCTTTTGCTTATAAAGTCCTCTGCTAATACATGTCACTAGACGGGTGTTTCCTCTGGTCCACAGTTCTCCTAGGGAGGGATGCCCCTTGGAAGACAGACCCAACCTGACCCCGCCCTCCTGCACCACCCACCTGGGGAGGGGCCAGTTGAGAACAGGAGCCTATATATACACGTCTTGATCTAGCTCCCAGGGTGGCTTGCATGCTACAGACAGTACGTATTTTGTATCGCTCTGTATGTGCTAATCTAGGCCCTCCCGTGAAAGAGGCTTGCAGCTAGGGACAGCTCACATGCCTGCCAATGTTTTTTTTTTTTTTTTTTTTTTTTTTCATTTGCCTGATACATGCCAAGCATTCCTGTGTGTTGTAAATGGCAGTGGGAAGAGGGGAGTGGCCCACAGGTCTCTTGCAAGGAATTGTTGGACTGCTCGAGGTAACGTGTTGGTACTTGTCATGGCATCCGTGCACACAGTAGGTCAGCAAGACCTTTTCTCCTTTTCCCATCTTAAGACAATGATTATTCTCCAACAGCAATATAGCTTCTGGTACAAAATGGCAAAGCTGGACACAAGTAAGAGGCACTGTCTCGAGGCTGGCTTTAACTACATAATGTCCGGAAGCCATATTAGGGTATGCCTAGCGCATGCTTCCAGGTGGGCAACCCCTCTTCCCACGAGTTGCTAAAACGGTTTTATCATCTCAAAAAACAAGAAGATGCTCAATAAGAAAGGGCATGAACCATCTATTCTAAAAACAAGATATCATAGTTTTGAGGCATCTCCAACAAAATTAGCTTGTATCTAACAATTCCACTCAGTACCTCTGAAACCTGACTCCCTGGTATGGGCTGATTTCTTTTTTTTTTTTTTTTTAATAAAGTTTTATTTAAATTAAAAACAATTTTATTTTACATACTAATCCTAGTTCCCTCTCCCTCCTATTCTCCCATGCCCCCCACCAACTCCCCATCCATTCCTCAGAGAAGGTGAGTCCTCCCATGGGGGATCATCAAAGTCTGTCACATCATTTGGGGCAAGATCTAGGACCTCCCCCCCCCCCATGCATCTAGGGTCTGCCCATGACTCTACACAGATCTGCTGGGCAAAAAAGAACCTTGAGGAATGTTTGTCTAGACTAGGTTGGCCAGTAGTATGTCTGAGGAGGACTGTCTTGAAGCAGACAACACCATTCCTGGAGCTCGGGTCCCGAATGGTTTAAGAGTTGAGCACTGGAGCACAGAGGTCAGCACCAGGAGCCCAGAATATTCTATTACACAAGGCTTTCTAGATTTAAAAATGACCCAAGTCACAATACAGATACAGAAATATTAAGAAAGATTTTTCTAGCCAGGCCACGGTGGCACACTCCTTTAATCCCAGCAAGTGGGAGGCAGAGGCAAGCAGATCTCTTTGAGTTCAAGGACAGCCTGGTCTACAAAGTGAGTTCCAGGACTGCCAGGGCTGTTACACAGAGAAACACTGTCTCAAAAAGTGAAAGGAAGGAGGGAGGGAGCTTAGTTTTCCTAAACTTTAGGTTTGAAACTGAATCATGCCCTCAATCCCAAGTCAAATATATTCCACTTTAAAAGCCGAGGAGAATAACCCAGAGAAGCCAGAACCCTCTTCCAGAAACAGATGGAAGCAGATGCAGAAATCAACAACTAACCCATGGGCCAGGCTCCTGGAGGACAACAGAAGTGAGGGAGGAGTGATAATATGAAGAAAGGAGTCAGGACTATGATGGGGAAACCCACACAATCAGCTGACCCGAGCTAGGGATCACTGACTCAGGTCTGACAGACGGGGAACCTGCACAAGACTGAACTAGACTCCCTTAACATAGGTGACAATGGTGTGACTGGGACAGTATATGAGTTAATTTGTTGTTTTGGGGGGGCTGTTATAGTTGCTATTTTGCTTTGCTTTGGGTTTTTTTTTTTTTTTTTTAAAGAAAGGGTTTCCCTGTGTAGCTCTGACTGACCCAAAACTTACTATGTAGCCCCACATTCTCTCACACGGAAGTTCATGTCAGTAACAGGCAGCTGACCCCCAAAGAGGGGTGAGTGATACTACCCCAGAACACCGCAGGACTGTGAGGGGAGCCCAGGCCCCTCCACAGCAGGGCCCAGGCCATGGAAGGACCCTAGCACTGTACACCTCCATTTCTGCTTCACAGAAAAATGCCACATTGTAACTGCTTCCTTTGAGCCCTTAAACAAAGCTTCCTGAGATTCAGAAGTTCCTCCAAAATATGGGCACAGCGGAGGACCCCATAGGACCTGGTCCAAGCTGGTAGGTACTGCAGTGCATGGCCGGGATATCCCGAGGTGGGGGGGGGGAGAGTGGGGGAGAGGGGGAGGGGAAGGGGGAGGGGGCACGGGACGCTAACTGCAGCCACAGGTGAGTGAGTAGAGACACTGGGAAGAGAGAGGCCATCTCAGTTCCCAAATAGCCAGCAGCAAACCCAGGGGAGGGAGTCAGCCCACACCTGTGAGCAGGAGATGACCGGGTCTGGCTGCTTTCCATCCTGGACTAGAAATCAACAGGGTCCCATCTGTCCACAGCTCTATCACAGTAGTAGGCATGGACCACGGCAGCTACACGACAACACTGCCCTCAGTTCTGCCACTTCTGGGAAGCTAAGCTCAAGCCTAAGTAGGTCACGAGCCATGAAAATGGGGGTGGGGTAGGAACTGGGAGGGATATGGGGAGAAATGGAGATGGGAATGCGGGATAGGATAGATATTTTCATATTCACTGCATACACGTGTGGAATGCTCAAAAATAAAGAACAACTTTTTTTTTTTTTTTTTTTAAAGTGAAGTCATGAGCCAGAGGGCCAGCAACAGAGGCAGAGCGGTGCCCCACACCCTACCTACTGCCTCACCTGACAATGGGCAGCTTGGTAAAGGGCACAGGAGGCAGCGTGAGGCCATCTGGAAGGGTGATGGGCTCCATCGTCCCGGGACACTTGGCTGTATAGTTCTCCAGGCTTTGAGTCACGTCTTTCTTTTCTGAGGAGAAAACAAAAGACAATGTGGGTTCGTTCCGTGGACAAAGTACAAAGTGGGTGGCTTTTGTTCAGCTTGATCCAGAGCAATCCAGGCCAGTCCTTAAGGAAGGCTTCCATCAGAAGTAAAAGGAAAGTCGCAGTGACAGCTCTATTCCTTGAGACACACCAGCAGCTGCCACCCTGAAGGCCCTATGGGTATGGAAGGAGATGAGCTATGATCCTCCGGCATGTGGCCAGCACCAGGGAAATAGCCTGACCAAGGGCCATAAAGCCAGCAGGCAGGGCCAAAGCTCTCTGAACTTTTGAACGGTATTTCCTAGCCATTACTAAGCAACAAGCACGGCACAGGAACCAGTACCTACACGGCCCACGCTGCAGTCTGTCCATGGGACAGACATGCGACAGACATGGGAGCAAACAGCCACGAAGTCTCTGAGGCTGCTAGCGGATTTTGCAAGGGAAACCTGTTTGCTGCAACCACTGCTGCACACACAGGCACACCACACACACACACACACACACACTCACACACACACTCACACACACTCACACACACACAGACTCATATACACAGGCACACACACACACAGGCACACCACACACACACACACACACTCACACACTCACACACCACACACACACAGACTCATACACACAGGCACACACACACAGGCACACCACACACACACCACACACACACACACACTCACACACCACACTCACACACATACACACTCACACACTCACACACCACACACACACTCACACACACAGGCACACACACGCAGGCACACCACACACACATACACACACTCACACACACTCACACACACACTCACACACTCATGCACACAGGCACAAACACTCACACACACACACTCATGCACACAGGCACATACACACTCACACACACCACACACACGCACACACTCACACACACTCACACACACTCTCTCACACACTCACACACAGACACACACACACCACACACACACACTCTCACACACACACAGTCTAGTCACGGGGGCAGTAAAGGAGGACACAGATGGTGGTGGCGGTGTTTGGATATTAACCACAAAAGGCTCTCCGACAGCACAGATGGTTCCTTCCCAATACTACACATGAAGTCTGGCGAGAGGAGCAAACAGCTCGCCAAAGGCCCCGCCCTGCCTTTGACCCTACGTCCGACCGTCCGTGGTGTCCCCACCATGGTGTCTCAAAGGCCTAAGGGAGGGGAGCGGAGGCAGGGGACAAGGGAGCTCATGCCTTCTACAAAGTTTTTTTCTCTTAAAAACACCAGAGAAAGTCAGTCAGAAGGGGCGCCAGAGAGAATGGGGTTCAAGTCAAGGACTAACCCTTCCTCAGGCACGGTGCCACACTCTCAGGAAGCCTCCTACAGAGCCTGGCTGTCCTAAAATAAAAGCAGTGGCTCCTTTTCCACAAAAAGCGTGCAAACTCCCTGAGGACAAGGTGGCACACTACAGGGCAACAACCTGCAGACACCAGTCCTGGGCACACACCTTCGCCACCACAAAACGACAGGCAGGGATCATGCCGTCAGGCCGGGGACCGCGAGCCCTAAAGGTCCAGACCTGGGCTGGACTCGCCTGTTAGAACCCCAGCCAGATGTCCTCTGTGGAAAACAGACATGACTAGGACCACTTCCGAATCTGCCCCCAAGGCGACAAACGTCTCTAGGACTAGAGAGACGGCGCAGTGTTTAAGAGCACTGGCTGACCTTCCAGAAAGCCTGAGTTTGGTTCCCAGCATCCATGGCGGGTGGCTCACAACCACCTGTAACTCCTGCTCCAGAGCATCCAATGCCCTCTTTTGGACCCCAGTGACACCCACACACGTGTGGCAAGCACACAGAGATAGGAACAGAAATGAGTTCTCAAAAGTTCTTTAAATGATCAAATAACCTACACAACTTGCAGTCTTCCGAAGGGCTCGAGGACACCTATTTGCCCCAAGTTGGGGACAAAGCCTGGCTTAGGAAGAAACTCAGCACCAACCAACCCTGTGCCGCTCTGGGCAGATGCTACTCAGGTGGAGAAGGTCTTTCTTTGATGCCCAACATGCCCCAGCACACGACACAGCACAAACGTGCAAGGTCGATGGCCCTTCGCCTAGGGAGCTGAGCCATGTCACTCACTGAGCCTTCCCATCAGGGTTCCCGCTGCTCGCTTCGGATCAGCATTTTCCGGGGTGCGAGGGCTCCCTATGGGGGACCCCAGTATCCATGGGTGCTCCTGGCTACGCTTGAGCATAGTTACCATCCAGGGCCTGGTGGCATCCTGCTATGCTGTGTCTCCCAGAACTCGTGTGTGGCAAACCATCCGAACTACAGCGAGGTCGGAAATCGGAGCCTTTAAGGGAGGTATAAGGTCTCAAGGGCCAAAAAGGAACCAACGGGTGAGGGCTGACCATAGGTATCCCATGAGACCACAGCATGGAGAGGGGGCTCAAAACACCAGTGGCTCCTGGCATCTGCTGCAGGGGCCAAGCTTCGGGAAATCACGACAAATCCTAACTCACAGCCCTTAATGGGGAGTGGGAGCTAATAACGCCTTAATTTATCTTGCTCAAAAAAAAAAAAAAAAAAAATCAATATATCTCATCTTGTTTTGATCAACGGTTTCAACAATGGTGCCACCTAATGCACTTGAGAGCTACTTTTCCACCCCAGAAATTAAAGAATGCATACAAACAAAAGAACACCTTTAATGAAATCTAGCTATTACCTAATTATATAACTTATAAAAGGAGAAAATGTAATTGGCAAATTCTTGATGGTAAACGGTTCTCGGGCCACGGTTGATGCTGTCATGAAGGACCAATGCATCGCGGTTTCACAGTTCATTCTTGTTCTTGCTGAGTAATACCCTGAGACAGCCATGTCTGCATTAGGCCAGCTGTGGAAGCTAAGCAGTAAGAGGAAGAAAGACACACACCTTGAGAGAGGGAAGAAACAGTACCGATGCGGCTGGCACACCCTGACACCCCACATTTGGGTCAGGTTCAGGGGAACGTGGCTGGTGCTTTAGCACCGTGACATGGTAAGGGTATAGAGAAGAGTGAGCCCCACGGCACTGCCAATGGGCCTCCGGCTGCCGTGGTAACCACAGCAAACAACACGATGCCTCTTAAAGAAGGCGCAGTCACACCGTCACCTGTGCAGACAACCCTCGGGGATGAAATCAACACCTCTCCAGGACACCCACCCCTTGTTCACAATGCTTACGGTATACAAACAACCTGAAGATAAAGACACAGAGAATGAGGTATGTATAAAAAGTACACTGAGGAGGGATTGGGAAGATGCCACAAGGACCAGAATTTAGATTCCTAGCATCCGTGTGAGGTGGTTCACACCGCCCGTAACTCCAAGTCCAGAGAATCCAACGCCCTCTTCTGGCTTGTACATGGGTACTGTACACTTGTGACATGACACTCATACAGATGCACACATAAATAAAAATAAAATCTTAAACAGTAATTAAACCAGTAATTCTGGTACTCGGGAGATGGTGATGGGAGGGCCCCTGGGGTTAAGCAGCCAACCAGTCAGGCAACTCCAGACTCGGTGAGATTTCCTAACCCCAGGATAGGGAAGGTGGAAAACAACATCAACCTCTAGCCTCTATGTGCACTCGAGCATGTGAGGATCACACACACACACACACACACACACACACACAGAGAGAGAGAGAGAGAGAGAGAGAGAGAGAGAGCCATACATACACCACACACACCAAATAAGTAAGCAAATAAATGAATAATAAAAAACACTGGGATATCATTTGGCTGTAAAAAGTACATCCTGCCATTTGCCAAAATATGAATGGACCTGGGTGCTGTGCTGAGTGAATAAGACAGAAACACAAAGAAAATGCTACATAATCCAAGGAAAAAGAATGACTCGGTGGTTCTGCCTTGGGGGTGGGGAGGGTGTGAAGGTCAAATGATGCAAAAGACAAAGATGCATAACAAAGAGTCTGGGGAGCCAGGGTACCCACGAGGTGTGAATTAAAATGACAGATTAGGGATTATCATTAGGCGTGTTTTAACTGTTCTGTCTCCAGAAAAGTCAGTATATAAAGTGGCAGATATAGTCATCTTCTGGAGTACCCAATGCTGTGACCCTTAGTGCCTGTTGCAAGCCTCAGATATGCGCAATAAAAAATAAAGAGGGAGTTTTGTAATTCCCCTAAAGTTGGCAGTTTTAACATCCCTTTGTTAAAATAATGAAATCAGTAAGAACACAGAAGAGGCTGGTGAAGCTGCAAACCCATTGGTAAACTGGTATCTATGGACCACCAGAGCCATCACTGGAGAATCTAGATGCTTCTCGGCACTTTGGGGCAATTCACTGAGGCACGCCATACATATTGCCGTAAACAAGTCTCAGTAAAATGTAAAAGACTGAAATCATACAGAACATGTTCTCCAACCATAACAACATTAAAATAGGAATCCATAACAGCAGAGTTTAAAGTCCCTACGGGCCCAAAGTAAAGCAGAATTCCTGTGTACACCCACAAGACACATGCACATTCCAGAATGCACACACACAAACACACAAAACACACTCCCTTAGACGCATACACAGACAAGAAAAACATAAGGCACACATATCACACACACACACACACTCCCATGGGCACATACATAAACATATAAACACCCATAAGACATATGCATCCACCTCCAGATGAAACGAGGAACATTCTTAAAATTGTCTTAACTGAATGTAAATAGAAACAGACTGGTGTGTTTTGAGTGTAGGCTCATGTATTACTGGGACTGTTTAAGAAAGATTAGGGTAGGTGTGGCCTTGTTGGGAGAGGTGTATTGCTGAAGATGAGATTTCAGGTTTCAAAGCCCAAGACATGCCCTGTCTGTCTGTCTATCTGTTTCCATCTCTCTCTCTCTGCCTGCTGCCTTTGCTTTGGGTCAGGACGTAAAAGCCCTCAGCTACTTCTC
Source organism: Phodopus roborovskii (assembly GCF_943737965.1). Classification (NCBI taxonomy): domain Eukaryota; kingdom Metazoa; phylum Chordata; class Mammalia; order Rodentia; family Cricetidae; genus Phodopus; species Phodopus roborovskii. The sequence goes on along the minus strand of NW_026126567.1, from coordinate 1,763,415 downwards.
CAGCACCATGAATGTCTGCTTCCCACCATGATGATCATGGGCTAACCCTCTAAAACTGTAAGCTGGCCACCAAGAATTGCCGTAGCCATAGTGCCTCTTCACAGCAATAGAACAGTGACCTAGACTCACACCGTGTCAAATCCAAGATGCCCAAAAGTGCCTTAGAGGGAATAGCATAACCAAAATACGTACTGGAGAAAGACGGCACCTTCAACAAATGATGCTGGAAAACCAGACACTTGTGTGAACAAGAATGAAACCCGGTCCTCTCCCCTTGCATATAAATCAATTCCAAATGCCTCGAAAATCTCGATGTTAGACCTGACACTCTGAAACTTATAATGGAGTGCATGGGGAGTACACTTCAGGATACATGCTCAGGTAAGGGTTTTCTGGGTACATCTCTAGTTGCACAGAAAACAGGACAAACAGTCCTCAAGTGGGGCTCATGAAATTAAAAGGCTTCTGCAAGGAAACTCTATCGACTCAAGAGGCAGCCTAGAAAATGGGAAAAGCTTTGCCAGCTGTACACCAACAGAGGATTAGTGCCTAGAATATACAGGGAACTAGAGGGGAAACAAGAAAACAGACCACCCAATTAAACAATGGGCTGTGGAAGAAGAAATACAAATAGCTCAAAAAAAAAAAAAAAATAAGTATTCGCCATCCTTAGCCATCAGGAAAATGCAAATTAAAACTACTTTGAGATTTTTATCTTGCCACGACCAGAACAGCTAGGATTAAGAAAACAAAAGGCAACAAATGCTGGTGAGGAGTCTGGGATCAAACAACCCTAGTGTGCTGCTGAGGGAAGTGCAAAAAAGTGGTGCAGTTGCTATGGAAACGGGTGTGTCGGCCCCTCAAAAGGAAGTGGAAATCTCTAAGATGGATGCTTTCACCAAGAGAAAAATAACAAGGTGCAGAACATTCATCTCTGTAAATGATATTTGTGGAATAAAATGTGAGATTGTGTCAGCAAAAAAAAAAAAAAAACAAAGAAAATAAAAAGAAAGAAAAGTAGAAATCAATCCAGCATGCGCAGTAGCTATTACACAATGGAATCTCATTCGCGTACAAAAAGAATGAAACTGTGAAACCTGCCCTTAGAGTAAGTGGGTGGGACAGGGAGACAGTTTATCCAGATCCAGATAAGCCAAGCCGGCTTCCTCTCACGTAGCTCTTAGCATTAAACCCAAAGAAGCCAGGAAACTAGAGGGAAGTTATTGGGGGGGGGGGGGACATTACGGACTGGTAGATTTGAAGCTGATCTGAAGGGAAAGGGAAATAATGAGGAGGGAGGTTTAAGTGGAGAGGGATGAGAGAGTAGAACAAAGGACGGAGTGGGGAAGAGAAAACTAACACTTGGGAAGCTTACAATGTACTATTTTAAAAGTTTCATAGGCAGACAGACAGACATACAGACACACACACAGCCCAGACAGACATACAGACACACAGATACACACACACACACACACAGAGAGAGAGAGAGAGACAGACAGACAGACAGACAGACACACAGACACACAGACAGACAGACAGACAGACATAAATAGTTTAACTGGAGTTAAACATAAAGGAACATGCTCCTTTCAAAACACATAGCTCGCCAAACAAAAAGGCCAGTAGCTGGTATGGGAGTCACTTCTCCTCAAGTTTCCCGTCAGGGGTGTCCCAGAGACCTCCGGAAAACTACTACCATTGTTCTTGGTTACCCACCAGAATGTGATACTAAGACCTGACTGCTGAAGACGCCACGCCCTGCTCACAGGACACGAAGAAACTGAGTTTGTACGGACCATGAAACTTCCTTCCTGCTGGCTAGGGCTCATGGTACTAGATGGTGCTATGTTCGCTTCTGGGCAGCAATGTCATCAAGTGGCCTTGCTCACTATGAACCCACGAGCTAAAGTAACGACCCACCGGAAGAGAGCCAGCCCCACAGGCGAATGGTGGCAAGAATGCTATGGCAGTAACCTAACAGTTCCCGATTAAAGGCCAGCTCCACAGGAGGAAAGCTGTCTGGTGCAGAAAATCTAGCCGGGGACCCATGCCTGGAGAGCTCACTGGCCCCAGAGTTAATCTACTACTGTCATTCTGCTGAGTGGACATGATATCAAACTGTCTTCTACACCTGTGCCTCTACCCACAAAGATTAACACAGAACTCCGTCCTTGTTTCAGTCACTGTTTTACTGCTGTGAAAAGACACCATGACTAAGGAGGCAACTCTTATGAAAAAAAAAAAAAAAAAAGCACTAATTGGAGGAAGCTTGACAACAGCTTCAGAGGTTAGTCCATTATCATCATGACAGGAAACACGGCAACAGGCAGGCAGGCCGGCGTGGAAGTGGCCGGTAGCTAAGAGCTACATCCTGACACAAAGGCAGAGAGACACAGCGCCTGACATGGGCTTTTAAAACCTCAGAGCCCACCACCAATGACACGCTTACTCCAACAAGGCCCCCTAATCCTTCTAATTCTCCTCAAATAGTGAAACTCTCTGATGAGTAAGCATTCGGGTATATGAGTCTATGGGGCCATTCTTACTCAAACTTCCACAGTTCTCATTAGAATAGCTTCTATATGCAGTGTATCGTAGTTAATGCGGAAGTTCTCATCAGACAAGCTTCTATACATCGTGTATCGTAGTTAAAGCGGAAACTCACACCTGGTCAAAGAACAGAGAGCGTCAGTGGAGGGCTCAGCCACAAATGGGACGGACACACACACACGGACACACACACACACACATACACACACACACACACACACACACAGGCTTACGGGTCATCACAGAACAGGTGCAGGAAGACAGAGTCAGAGGTCAGGGAGGAGCAGTGGAAAACAGTTGACTTCGGGATGTGACCACACCACTGCACTCATGAGCTCACAGCAGCGACAATTTCAAGCCAGTCACTTTGTATCCTGGGGCAATGAAGGCTTTACTAATGCCCACCCCTGAGGACGGCTTCAGGGGAAATCACAGTCAGTTTTCTTTAAGGGTTTGGCTCTTGGTAGGTAGAACACACTTCCAGCGGATGACCCCACAACCAGCAGCATATTGGACTTAATGTGTGATTAAAAAAAAACACAAAAGGACAGGAAGTTAGGGGGTTGGGGAGGAGGAGTGGATCTGGGAGGATTTAGGGAGTGGGGAGGAACAGGTGAATATAATCAAAATATAGTATAAATTCCGAAAGAATTAATTAAACATTATATTTTAAAATGATTCTTAGGGAAAAAAAATAAGAATCCAAAGTGAACTATTTAACAAAACACACTGTAAAATCCAGGAAATAAATAAAATTATACTCAAACTAAGTATAGAGAAAATAATCGATGAAGTGGAAAATAAGGAAATCAATATCAAAGTCAGTTTCTGTGCCAGTGAGAGATGCCTGCCACCAACCCTGATGACCTGGGTTAAATCCCTGGAGTCAACATGCTACAAAGAAAAAAACTGGTTCCACAAAGTTGCCTATGACCTCTACATGTATACCCTGGCATGAATGCATGTGTATGTGTGCACTCAGTTAACTGACTGATTAATTAATTAATCTAAAAAAGCTGGTTTGTAAAATTATTAATAAATTTTAGGAGAGAAACTCAAATCAGTTCCCTAAGTATAAGAGCCAGGAACAAGGACACACACACACACACACACACAGTCTCAATACGTAGCTCAGTTTGTCCCTAAATTCACAATCCTCCTGCCTCAGACTCTAAGGAAGTGTACCCCCCTGACTTAAACAACCTACAAGGCAAGAAAAACAGACACGTTGCTTCCCTCTGCAGCGAGACAGGCCACCTTTAAAGAAGGACAAAGTCGGCTGTCATCATGACAAAGATTAATAATGCCACAGCCAGGGAGGCACCTAAAACTGTCAAGAAAACAAGTCTCTTCCAAACAGACTGTTGATGAGATCAGATAAACATGCACGGAGCCACGTGAACCACCTCCCACCGACATTTCTCTACATCTGTTCTTCACTTTTCTACGCGGCGATAGGCTGGGGTCCCCCATAAGCAATCACTCAAGCTACCAAGATATTCAATATTCCCTCTATGTTCCTTTCAAGTATACAAACACGTTCTACCAAAGCAAAAGGCAATTACGGTAAGCTGTCAGCCTATTGCATAATTATCCATTTAAACTGCTACCTAGGAAAACTTTTAAGCTCCCCAGAGGCTTTAATATAGCACTGGAAAGGAGAGAACACCCAACAAAGACTCAGTAAATAACCAGAATCTGCAAATCTGCCCTTAGGTACTGGTCAGGTTAAATCATGGTACAGACAGGCAGCGGTGGCCCACGCCTTCAATCCCAGCACCTGGGAGGCAGAGGCAGGTGGATCTATGTGAGTTCAAAGCCAGGCTGGTCTACAGATCGAGTTCTAGGACAGGCTGCAAAGCTACACAAATAAACCCTGTCTCGAGAAAAGAACTTAAAAAAAAAAAAAAAAAAACACATACCATGGTACCCAACAAAATGTAAATTTACTCAACCACGTACAGCCACAATTACTAAAGCTTTTTAATAGAACAGAAAATGTCCATTGTGTTGTGTTCAAATTAGGTGTGGTAATTTGAGTGCCCCCCCCCGAACACTCGCTCCCCAAAATGGTGGTTGTTTGGGGAAGCTGTGGAAATTCCAGGACATGGAGTGTGACAGGAGGAAGTAGAGTTTGTGGCCTTGCCCCGTTCCCTGTGTGCCGTCTGAGACCTGTCACATGCCAGGCACTGCGCTGAACACCTTGCACACATCACTGTCTCCTCTAGCTGTCTCTGGAACTTTACCAAAAGTCAAGTTCATGGGGCACAATTTGAGGAAAGGCAATGTTAAATTACTTAGGTCTATAAATACCGGCCACTTTCTGGGTTAAAAACACTGGCAAATGAGGTAAGGTGAATGTGGGCCCTGTCCCCAGGAATCCCCTACCCTGGTGAGGAAATCAGATGGGCTAACAAAAGCAAGAGGAAGACACTGTTGACTTCTCCCTGACAAGGACCAGGGTTGGGCCCACCAAGAGGAGCGGTGTGCAAACCACACGGCGAGCTTCGATAATGAACGACTGTCTGGAATATGTACTACATCCGACTCAATCACCAACGTCTTTCAGATGGCAGTCCTGCAGCTGCACGCTCGGCTCACGCACCAAGGGGACGGCCCTAGCTTTATTGTGAACACTGATGAGAAGGAGCTGATCCAGGAGACAGGGACCTGATGTGAAGAGACCGATGTAGCACAGCTAAATGGCTGGCGCTGGGCTGTGGCTACAAAGCAAGGAAGAGGCAGCCCATGGACGGGAACGACGCATCAGGACGGCCATAACGAGCCGACCCACAGGAAATGGTGACTCCAAGACATTTAAGCTTCCAAGGACGACAACGACAATGATGATACCCCCAGAGGCAAACCAGAAATACAGGGAGAAAAGGTAACACCCCGAGAGGCAGACAGCCTTCGGCTGGGAGCTGACATCCGGAGGTCAAGAACCCCACATCTCACTTGGAAAAAACATGAGCAAATCGTTTTAAATCACAAAGTATATTTTGAGCAGACACGAGCTCCACACCTAAACCCCCACCATAAACCTTCAAAGATGCTTTTAATTTATGCCTCCATTGACCTTTTCTGTACCATTTTTAATAAGCTTCCCCCCCCCCCAATAACAAATCATTGTCTTTGGCATGTAACTGAATTTGTGATGTTTTCTCTTGCGGCTAGTTGGTTTTCGTTCCCAAGGTGACACAGGTGACACTCTGGAAGGCATTAGGCTTCCGAAGCCCCTTCTGATTTTAAGACAAGGAGTCCACAAGCTGCAGCACACTGTCCAGCAGACGCCTCTCAACTGCCAGGTCTGCCTGGCCTCCAGCCGCACCATTCGCTCCACTGAAGCTCAGCAGAGAGTGGAGGAGGAACTGGGAGCCTCTGGAGACTCTAAGTCATCTCTCCTTCCAAGTTCCGCCCTCCCCAGGCCCAAGAAGCCTAGATGAAATGAGGCTGAGGTCTGGCTCATCAAGATCCAAGGCCCTATTACAGCCCAACCTGTGGCCAGGCCACGACCCCATCTACTGATGAATGGCAAACTTCTGATGCATTTTCTTTGGGCTGCGCAGCTCGCACTGGTGGCGAAATGAAGGAGTAGTTGAATAGATTAAATCTGACATTTTCCATCTCACCCGATATCCGTCTTTCAAAGCAACCACTACTGCGTCTGAGTTGACAGATAATCTCTTTACAGGGACACGATGACACAGTCTTTAGTGGGTTGAGCTCTTGTCACTGACTGGCAATGAGACCCCATATTCACTGGGGGCAGTTGGTCTGCTCAAGACAATGTGTGCAACACAGAATGGTACTGGATCCCGCACCCTGTGCAGCACAATGGGCTAAGCTATAATCCCAGATCCTCCAGGCCCTACCAAGAGGTTTAGGGCACGTCGACTGATCACTCTGCCCTTGTAAAAGAGGCTTCTCAGTAGCTGCTGACCTCAACTGTGAAGGCTGAGGTGGCCATGAGCATGAAGGTGCACACAGAGCCCGGCACATCACAGGCACTCTCCAGACACTGAAGCCCGGCAAGGCCAAGGCGGGTCACCCTCTTTGCCACACTCGAGGGAAGACAGAGGGGCCTATCAGTAAATAGCAAGTGAGAAAATTAACATGTGAGGAGGCCACTACACACAAGCAGGGTACACAGGGCAGGTACACCTAGCAGCAGAAGAATGTTGTTGACCTGAGAAGCAGACAGGCAGACAGGGAAAGCGTGTGGTGTGGGGCCCATGCTCTTACATACCTCTCCACCTCCACATTTGCGCCCACATAAGAGCCACAGACACAGGCATGGGGTTCACAAATCCACCTACTGGGCTATTTGGAGGCAGGGCAGGGGTGAACATTTGGATGCATGATGAGTACCCATCTGATGTGGGATGTCCTTCTGTATGCTGCGAATATGTGTTGCTTTTATTGGTTGATGAATAAAGCTGTTTCAGCCAAAGGACAGGAAAAATTTAGTCGGGCAGGACGTGTGAACAAAGTGACAGAGAAAAGGAAGACAGAGTCAAGGAGACACCATGTAGCCACTGAGGAAGCAAGCTACAAGGGCATCACCAGTAAGTAACAACCAGGTGGAAATACACAAATTAATGGAAATGGGTTAGCATTTTAAGAGAGAGCTAGCCGGTAAGAAGCCTAAGCCATTGGCCAAACCATTATAAATAAATAAATATATATTTATATTTATTATATATTATATTATACATATACATATATACATATATACACATATACACATACACATACACATACACATACACATACACATATACATATACATATACATATACATATACATATACATATACATATACATATACATATACATATACATATATATATATATATTAAGTCTCTGAGTGGTTATAAGTGGCTGTGGGGACCTGGTGGGTGGAGAAAATCTAGTCCAGTAGGATTGGCAGGATGGAGAAAATTCTCCTTCTACACCTATCCACGGTGGTAGTCATGCTATGAGATTTGTCAACAGAATGCGCATCAGAACTGGGGAAGTCACCCAACCACAAAGACCTAGAGCACAGAGCAAGGCACCGCCACTCAAATCACTGGGTCACTTCAGAGGTGGCAAAGCTCTGACACCTCAGGTGTCCACCCTGCTCCTATGATTACCTGCAACCTTAAAGCTTCCGAAGGCCAGTGCCCCGAGGGCATGCGGTTTCTACTCTGACCTGTGGTGACAAGATCACAACCACACGTGTTGGCGACTCTTTACAGAGTTGGCCCTTGACGTCGGTTTTCAGAATCACAGCACCAAGTGAAAAGCCCTACACACCTCATGATTTCGTTTGAATTTAATCATCAGAAGCTTCGCTTCCCTTGCTCTGCTCTGATACGAAGCCCACATTTGAGCACCTGTACCACACTTCACAGTAGATATCCCTGAGATAAACGCTTCGAAGGAAAGTCAGGTGGAGGTCTAGGGAGCCAGACGGTGCAGTGCTTGTCCGGTCTCCAGCATCCACACAGAAAGCAGAGACTGCTGTGTGTGTGTGCACTTGTCTTCCCAGTGCTGGGAACCCAGAGACAAGCAGACCCCTAAGGCTCCCCGACAAGTAAACCAAGACTGGAGAGATGGTGCAGTGGTCAAGGACAAGTTCTGCTCTTCAAGATGACCTAAGATTCCCTCGCAGCACCCACATCAGACAGCTCACAGCACTGGAACTCCAGCTACAGGGGATCCAAATGTGTTTCTGGCTTCTGCAGGCACTGCCCTTGCATATATGTACACATACCCACACACAGACACAAATACATATAATTAAAAGTAAATTTTGTGTTGGTTTTGGTTTTCAAGACAGGGTTTCTTTGTGTAATAGTCTTGGCTGTCCTGTGACTTTCTCTGTAGGCCGGACTGGCCTCAAACTCACTGAGATCCACCTGCCTGTGCCTCCTGAATGCTGGGATCAAGGGTGTAAATAGCCACCACCTGGCAAAATAAATCTTCTTTAAAAAAAAAAAAAAAAAGACAGTTGGCAAGCCCCAAGGTACCCATGAGAGACTGTCTCAAAAATCAAGGTGGGCACATGCCTTTACTCCCAGCACTCAGGAGTTCCAGGACAAGTTCCAAAGCCACAGAGAAACCCTGGCTTAAAAAAAAAAAAAAAAGGAAGGAAGAAAAAACTCAAGGTGGATAGCTCCTAAGGAGTGACACCCAAGTTTCACCTCAGATTTCCACAAGCATACATGAGTTGGGGCATGGGCACATGAATACACATACAGACACACTAAAAGAGAAAAGGAAACTCAGTCCCCAAAAGATTTAAAGATGAGAGTCAGGAGAGCTGCAAATATAGGCTTCCCATCTGCTCCCACCTGTGAAAATCACGCACAGACACCAGCTCTGTGGTGACACCCTTGGCTGGGTGGGTCTTTGAGCTCGAGAACCACGTGCCGCTGCCGGACAACTGTTGGTGGTAACGTGTGTGGCCACAGTGCTTCCGAAGGGCTGACTACGGCTGGTCTGAGAAGCTGACACTGACTCTTAAACTCTACAGGCCGAAACCTGGCTCAGGGGAGTGGAGAAATGCAACAGGCAGACGAGCCAAGGGGAAGTCACCTGCCAAGTGCCAGGCCCACAGCCCACACATCCTCCCAGGGAAATTGAACATGCCTGCCTGCCTATGTCAGGTTTCCATTGCTGGGATGAAGACCGTGAGCAAAAGTAATTTGCAGGGGAAGGGGTTTATTTTACCTTACAGCCGCCAAGAAGAGACGCCAAGGCCAGAACTCAAGGAAGCAGCCGGGGTGGGAACCGGTGCAGAGACTATGGAGAGCACCTGCTCACTGACTTGCTCCACGGGGATGCTCTGACGGCTTTCACCTGTCCAGGGATGGTACCACCCACAGAAGGCTGGGGCCTTCCCACATCAGTTGTTAACCAAGACGATGCCCCTCAGAACTATCTACAGACCTGATTGAGGCGGTTTCTCAACGGAGGGTCCTTCTTCCCAGATGACTCCAGCTTGGGTCAGCTTTGGGGGCGGGGGATGCTCACTAACCAGGATACTGTCCCTCTCTACATACTCAGCATCTCCTCCTAGGTCGCTCACTGACCCCCAAGACCAATGTGGACAGCCATCTAAACAGGGACCTAGAACACTCTGCATTCATTGTCACACTCTCCTGGAGGTCAGGGACAGATCTGCATCAACGGTGCCCACCTCCTGTAGTCCCCTTGTTCAAGGCTCAGGCCAGACCTGTGTACACACTCTCTCTAGCCCTCACAGATGAAAAATGACAGACAGGTATTAACCCTCTGATGAAGAAAACAGATCCAGAGAGAATTCTGACTCAGCAAGCACTTCCTGAGCCTAGATGAGCCACACTGAGTGGTCTGGGGACTGCAGCCATCCCAGTTCGCGCAGACTTCAGACATAAAGAATCATTACTGACAGGCAATGAGGCGATTCCCACTACTACTTTTATTTCCCTTTCTGTAACAACTAGATGGGATAACTCTCTGGCGGAAAGGGGGAAGCCTAGAAGGATGTCCTGGTCCGAAAGCGGCCAGAGCCCTGACTGCAAGATGGGAAGCCTGGACACAAACAGCTAAAGATAGAAATGGCAGCTGCTCCAGCCGGCTTTGGCCAGCCCGTGAGAGTGCTCCAAGATGCGTAGCACCTGGATATAACTTCTAGAGCTACAGGAAATCCTAGACCTCAACTCCCTGTTAGTTTGACCAAGATTGCATTAAACTAGGTCGACGCCGTGTGGAACTTGGGATGCCAGAGTACACCGCCAGAGCACCCTAGGGGTGGTTTGCCATGTTCTAGACCTGGAATTGAAAGGGCTCAAGGCATGCAATTCGGGAGTTGGAAGCACAGATGGTGGACCAGTACACAGAACTGTGTGACGTGCTGCCAAGCAGACACCTCGGCAGCCCCTCAAAGTTCTTCTCATACAGGTCTTTCACCCGTCTGGTTATAGTTACCCCAAGATATTTTATGTTGCTTGTGGCTATTGTAAAGGATAATGTTTCTCTGATTTCCTTCTCAGCCCCTTTATTGTCTACATATAGTAAGGCTACTGATTTTTTTTTTTTTTTTTTTTTTTTTTTTTTTGAGTTAATCGTGTATCCTGCCACTTTGCTGAAGGTGCTTATCAGCTGTAAGAGTTCCCTGGTAAGAGTTTTTCGGGTCACTTACGTAAACTATCATCTCATATGCAAATATTGACAGTTTGACTTCTTCATTTCCAATTTGTATCCCCTTGATCTCCTTTTGTTATCTTATTGCTTTCGCAAGAACTTCAAGTACAATATTGAAGAGCTGTGGAGAGAGTGAGCAGCCTTGTCTTGTTCTTGATTTTAGGGGAATTCCATTGAGTTTCTCTCCATTTAATTTGATGTTGGCTGTGGGTTTGCTGAATATTGCCTTTATTATGTTTAGGTATGTTCCTGTTATCCTTGATCTCTCCAAGACCTTTATCATGAAGGGGTGTTGAATTTTGTCAAAGGCTTTTTCAGCATCTAGTGAGATAATCATGTAGTTTTTCTTTTTCAGCTTGTTTATGTGGTGGAGCACATTGATGGATTTTTGTATGTTGAACCATTCCTGCATGGCTGGGATGAAGCCTACTTGATGATGGTGGATGATTTTTCTGATGTGTTCTTGGATTTGATTTGCTGATATCTTATTGAGTATTTTTGCATTAATATTCATGAGGGATATTGGCCTGTAGTTCTCTATCTTAGTTGTGTCTTTGTGTGGTTTGGGTACCAAGGTAATTGTAGACTCGTAAAAAGAGTTTGGCAACAATCTTTCTGCTTCTATGGTATAGAACAATTTAAGGAGTATTGGTATTAGCTGTTCTTTGAATTTCTGGTAGAATTCTGCACTGAAACCATGTGGCCCTGGGCTTTTTTTGGTTGGGTGACTGCTTCTATTTCATTAGGGGTAATTGGTCTATTTAAATTGCTTATCTCTTCTTGATTTCCTTTTGGTAGGTGATATCGATCCAGAAAACTATCCATTTCCTTTAAATTTTCCAATTTTGTGGAGTTCAGGTTTTCAAAGTACTACAAGATGATTCTCTGGATTTCCTCAGTGTCTGCTGTAATGTTCCCCTTTTCATTTCTGATTTTATTAACTTGCATGTTCTCTCTCTCTGCCATTTGGTTGGGGTGAATAAAGGCTTGTCATCTTGTTGATTTTCTCAGAGAACCAAGTCTATGTTTCATTGATTCTTTGTATTGTTTTCTTTGTTTCTACTTTATTGATTTCAGCCCTCGATTTGATTATTTCTTGGCATCTACTCCTCCTGGGTGAGTTTGCTTCTTTTTGTTCTAGAACTTTCAGGTGTTCTGTTAGTTATCTAGTGTGGCTATTCACCAGTTTCTTCATGTGGGCACTTAGTGTTATGAGCTTTCCTCTTAGCACTGCTTTTAGAGTGTCCCATAGGTTTGGGTATGTTCTGCCTTCATTTTCATTGAATTCTAGGAAGTATTTGATTTCTTTATGTATTTCTTCCTTTGCCCAGGAGTGGTGCACTTGAGCAGTGTTCAATTTCCATGAGTTTGTAGGATTTCTGCAATTTGTGTTGTTGCTGAATTCTAATTTTAAGGCATGATGGTCTGGTAAGATACAAGAGGTTATTCCAATTTTTTTGTATCTGTTAAGGTTTGCTTTATTGCTGAGTAAATGGTACATTTTGGAGAAGGTTCCATGTGGTGCTGAGAAGAAGGTATATTCTTTTGTGTTTGGATGGAATGTTCTATAGATGTCTGTTAAGCCCAATTAGGTTATAACTTCTGTTATTTCCTTTGTTTCTTTGTTAAATTTCTGTCTGGTAGTCCTCTCCAGTGCTGAGAATGGGGTGTTAAAGTCTCCTGCTTTAAGTGTGTGGGGTTTAATGTGTGGTTTGAGTTTTAGTAATGTTTCTTTTACGAATGTAGGTGCCTTTGTATTTGGTGCATAGATGTTCAATATTGAGAGTTCATCTTGATGGATTTTTCCTGTGATGAATATGAAATTACCTTCTTCATCTCTTTTGATTAATTTTAGTATGAAGTCTAATTTGTTAGATAATAGAATAGCTACATCAACTTTCTTCTTAGGGCCATTTGATTGGAAGATCATTTCCCAACCCTTAACTCTGAGGTAACATCTATCTTAGAAGTTGAGGTGTTTCTTGTATGCAGCAGAAGGATGGATTCTGTCTTCATATCCCTTCTGTTGGCCTATGTCTTTTTATAGGTGAGTTAAAACCATTAATATTGAGGGATATGAATAAATTTTGATTGTTGATTCTTGTTTGTTTTGAATTTGGTTTTGGTGGTGATATTGTGTATGAATTTTTCCCCGTTTTCTGGCTTTTGGTAAAGTGGAATTATCTATTGCCTATGTTTTTGTGAGTGCACCTAACTTAATTAGGTTGGAGTTTTCCTTCCAAAACTTTCTGTAGGGCTGAATTTGTGGATATGCATTGTGTAAATCTGGTTTTGTCATGGAATATCTTGTTTTCTCCATCTATAGTGATTGAGAGTTTTGCTTGGTATAGTAGTCTGGGCTAGCATCCATGGTCTCTTAATGTTTGTAGAGCATCTATCCAGGACCTTCTGGCTTCCAGAGTTTCCATGGAGAAGTCAGGTGTAATTCTGATAGGTTTGCCTTTATATGTTACTTGGCCTTTTTCCTTCACTGCTCTTAATATTCTTTCCTTATTCTGTATGTTTGGTGTTTTGATTATTATCTGACAAGGGGACTTTTTCTTTTTTTTGTTTGTCTAGTCTATTTTGTGTTCTGTATGCTTCTTGTACTTTCATGGGCATGTCCTTCTTCAGGTTGGGAAAGTTTTCTTCTGTGATTTTGTTGAATGTGTGAATATGTTTTCTGCACCTTTGAGCTGGGCTTCTTCGCCTTCTTCTATGCCTGTTATTTTTAGGTTTCTCCTTTTCACAGTATCCCACATTTCCTAGATATTTTGTGTTAAAGATTTATTGGATTTAAGCTATTCTTTGGTCAATGAATCTATTTCCTCTAGTTTATCTTCAGCACTTGAGATTCTCTCTTCCATCTCTTGTATTCTGTTGGTTATGCCTGCATCTGTAGTTTCTGATGGTTTACCCAGCTTTTCTATTCCCAGCATTCCCTCAGCTTGTGTTTTCTTTATTGTCTCTATTTCAGTTTTCATGTCTTGAAATGTTTGAATTGTTTCCTTCATCTGTTTGATTTTTTTTTATTGGCTTTCTTTGCTTTCATTAAGAGATTTGTTGATTTGTTGTATTTTTTTTTTCCTTCCATTTCTTTAAGGGATTTTCTCATGTCCTCTTTGGGAGCCTCTAACATTTTCATGAAGTTGTTCTTAAGGTCATTCTTTTCTGCTTCATCTGTGTTGGGATGTTCAGGTCTTGCTGGTGTAGAATCCCTAGATCCTGGTGGTGTCACATAATTCTTTCTGTTGTTGGATGTGTCTTCATACTGTCCTCTTCCCACGTCATCTTCCAGTGGCTACAGGTGGGTGTCTCTCCCTCTCCTGGTGGGTATGGATTCAAGACTCTATCCTCTCCTCTCTCTCTACCAGAGGGTGGAGGGTCAAGACAGGAACGGCGGCTGATGGCGGATGCTTTGTTCTGCCTCCGGGTCCCTCTTCTTAATAAATTATTATTATTCCCATCACTGGTAAATCCACTAAAACAGTTGAGTTTTTTTTTTTTTCCTTCACCTCATTATTTTTGCACTTCTGGTTTCCCTCACTAAGAATATACTTTATTAGAAAGTACCTATTATGTTGTACTACACGGCATTTATCTCTTCAACACAGAAATCACAGGAAGTCTGTTCCCCACCACCACCACCACTTCCTTTCTTCGGGATTGCCCTTGACTGGAGAACTGCCACCAGGATTCTTTACGATTCAACAATTCACATGCACATCTCCCTTTCTCCCCTACCCAGGTGAAAAATCAAAACATAGCAAGTTGAATCTTTCGAAGAATCCAAATACATGTAGAAAAAACACAAGGGTGAGGAGCGCGTGCTGGGTGGGGGGGGGAGACACACTGCCATTACACTTTAAGAGTCTTGCCTTTTGCTCCCAGCCACAGTTCACACCGCAGATTGCCAGACGAAGCTAAGAGCAAACACTTATGTGAGAAGTCAGACCAGAGCAAAGCACAGCATGTGGAGCCCCATCCACACCCCTGCTGGTAGGCTTCTAGACACTGCCAGCAAGGGGCCTACAGTTACTCTTGGAGGTGCACTCAGAGTTCCAATTCTCACCTACTAGGCAGGCCAGCTTCACCAAGGAGACCCAAGTTACACTTTCAACTCTCAGGCACCTGGAGAGCATCAGTCAGTATGCTAAAGTCCAGAGGGGAGGGTGGCCACCACTTCCCTATAACCCATCTACACCTGTAATCACAAACTTGCCAATGAGAAATCAAACTAAAAGCTGTCAGTGGTACTAAAATAATAATAATAATAATAATAATAATAATAATAATAATAATAATAATAATAATAAAGTAAGACATCAAATATGGGAGAGAGAGAACAAAATGCTTTTTTCCTCTGTGGGGATTTATCTCCTGCTTCCTAAGAAGAGTCACACCAGAAATTAAAATCTTCACCACGTGTCCACGTGTCCACTTGTCCACATAGCTCAGCTGGAACAACACCTCCCAGGTTGCTCTCTGCAGGGTATGACTCGCCAGCATGTGCCATGTGACGGAGGAACTCAGTCAGGGCACACGCACTGAGGAGGGACAGCTTCTCCTGCAATGGCTGCTCCAGGCCCTCCTGGCTCCCAAGAATCAACCTTCCTCCTAGGAGAACTAGCTGGCTCACAGAACCTGGCAGTCTAGACTAAAGCCAAAAAGAGGCTTCTCCAGGATCCCGGATAGCCAGGCCAGTCTTGGTGCGGGCTTCCCCTCCTGGACTCCAGGAAGATGTGGCTACATCCATAGTTTCAGCAATGCTGTAGGATGTAGAAGAACTTTCCTTTCCCAGGGGGTTCAGACCTGTGTCCCAGCACTACTCAAGACTTGCCATCCCTGACCAACCTGACTCCGATAATTTATCAGGAAGTACTTGTGGCACTGGCCACAAGGATATGTCTACTCTTTCAGACTACCTTTCTAGAAGGAAAAGAAGGATATTCTTAGAAAGGTGAGGGGGAGGACACGATGCCCAGGAGTTCCCAATACCAAATCAATCATAGAGCACCCAGGGCCAGCCGGTGCAGCACTCCACAGAGGAAGGAAGGAAGAAGCACTTGGCTCGGTCAGCAAACAAACACGCGGCTGGGCTAAGTCGAGCGCGGTGAGCTCCGTGCCATTGTTAACTCACATGCATGAACTGGAAGCCTAGCTCCCATGCTACCGTTAATTCCTGTGTATGGACTACAAGCTAATCCCCTCCCAGGAAAATCCTTTCTCGGGGCTCCAGCAATAGCCTTAAACTTAAGTCACGCTGAAGAGACACATCCTAACACGGCCAGTTCAGATCTTCATGAAACTTCAGCTTTAGGCTAGAACACAAGGAAACTCTCCGGAGATGGCCTAAGCCTTCTCAGCTCTTCAGGGCTGTCCAAGTCCACTGTGTCCAGGCAGGTGACACACAGGTCCTTACCACACAGGGGTTTTTCTTACTTCGACTCACATACTAGGTTAGATCTGAGGGCTGGCTCCGTCCTGGAGAATCGGCAGCCCACATCTCACCAGCACAACAGGCGGGACGCTGGTCCCCAACCAAACCCATCCATCATCGTTTCAAAGAACCAAATGATGTCTTAAAGGAGCTCACATGAAGAACATTAAACTGTAAACACAACAATAAATAAAAAATAAATAAAACAGCAAGAGCATGCAAATTAACCTGTAAGGCACTCAGTGCATAACGGATTAGAATGTTACTGCCAGAATGGAATCAGAACTATCCTCTCAGGAGGCGGTTTTTTGCAACACACCTAAACAGCAGACAGACCAACGACTTAATAAGCTCTCAGGGGATAAGCCTACCTCCTGCTACAAAGCCAAAGACAGAAATACATCCACCATGGTGTTATCTACAACAGCAAAACAAGATCCCTACTCTTCACACACACACACACACACACACACACACAAAAGTCAAAGAAACCAAAATCACTGGGATTGGGAAAATGGCTCAGCAAAGCGTGCATCCATCCTTCCAGCACGTTCAATCTTCTGCATGTAAATCTGACATGGTGGTATGCGTGCATTTGCAATCCCAGCATTGGGGTGGCAGGGACAGAGGGATCGCTGGGGCTATCTGGCCAGCCTGCCTGACATAATTGGCAAGCCCCAATCCCAGCAAGAGACCTTGTCTATATTTAAAAAAAAAAAAAAAAAACCAAGACAAGATTATTGACCTTTTCCCCCAACAACCTGTTGACCTTTTCCCCTAACAACCTGTGTAGCACCTTCTAGCACTGCATTTAAATAGTTCATAAACATGCCTTAAAAGAGCCTTCAATAACAGGACCTACTACTAAATATCTGGGTACCCAACTGCAAACGTGACGCCCTTATAGAAAATCACATGAGGAATAAGCACAGCAGGATAAGAGGAAGGAGGGGGAAAGGGGAGAGATGAGGGCTCTGCACATGGTCACTGTGAAAGAAAGAAAGAAAGTTAAACCAGATGCTAGCAAACACCCCCCACACCCAGACACAGGACATGAGTGACAGCAATGTGTGAGCACCACTGACCAGTGTGTGTGTGTGTGCACATACGTGTGTGTACATGTGTGTGTACATATGTGTATGTGTGTGTATATATGTATGAGTGTGTGTGTACATATGAGTGTGTGTGTATATATATATACATGTGTGTATGTGTGTATACATATGTGTGTGTGTATATATATATGAGTGTGTGTGTATATATGTACATGGGTATGTGTGTACATGTGGGTATGTGTGTGTACATATATGTGTGTGTACATATGTGTGTATGTGTGTGTATATATATGAGTGTGTGTGTACATATGTGTATGTGTGTGTGTATATATATGAGTATGTGTGTGTATATATATGTACATGTGTATGTGTGTACATGTGGGTATGTGTGTGTACATATATGTGTGTGTACATATATATGTGTATGTGTGTATATATATGTGTGTGTACATATGTGTGTATGTATATGTGTGTGTGTGTGTACATATGTGTGTATATATATATGAGTGTGTGTGTACATATGAGTGTGTGTATATATATACGTGTGTGTATGTGTGTACATGTGTGTATGTGTGTACATATGTGTATGTGTGTGTATATATATATGAGTGTGTGTACATATGTGTGTGTGTATATATGAGTGTGTGTGTGTATATATATGTACATGTGTATGTGTGTACATGTGGGTATGTGTGTGTACATATGTGTATGTGTGTGTGTATATATGAGTGTGTGTGTACATATGTGTGTGTGTATATATATGAGTGTGTGTGTGTATATATATGTACATGTGTATGTGTGTACATGTGGGTATGTGTGTTTACATATATGTGTGTGTACATATATATATATAAATGAGTATGTGTGTATATATATATATATACATGTGTGTTTGGTGTGTGTGTGTACATGTGGGTGTGTGGGTGTGTATATATATATATGTGTGTGTATATATGTGTGTGTATATATATGAGTGTGTGTGTGTATATATGTGTGTGTGCGTGTGCACGCACATGTGGGTGTGTGTGGGTGTGTGGATGTGTATATATATGAGTGTGTGTGTGTGTATATATATATGAGTGTGTATATATATATATACATGCACACACACGTGTGTGTGCGCGTGCATGCGCACGTGTGCTCGTGTGTGTACACGTGAGTATGACAGAAATGCAGAACAGTTCCTGTCAAGCGCAGACACAGCTGTGAGGCTATCGGTCCTGTCTGCGCTCTGTGCTGTCTTGTAACGCAGAGACAAAGTCCCTGTCTCAGGAGAGGAGAAGGTCAAGCTCATCACCGTGACGTGGATGAGCGGAGAGATCGGTCCACTTAATGGTCCCCTGTCCAAGCTCAGACAGCTAACAAGCACTAAACGCTTCCAAAGTCCTGTATAAAGCGCAGGGCACCTGAAGGGGATGACAGGGTTCCTGCCCTTGAGAGACACAACATCCAACAATACAGAACAGAACTGCTTCTGACAGAAGGGCACCGGTGACAAATACTAACACACGCAGAATGACACCTGAAGCCATGCATGAGGAAGAAAACAGAAGCAGGGACCCCTATCTGAGACATACGAGAGACCCCCAGGGAAAGATGAGGCGTGGGGAGTCCTGAGGTGCAAAGGAGGTGCCTAACCTACTGTGGAAGCAAGTTATGTGTTGCCAAGGAGAGCAGCACCTCGGATTCTAGCCTGGAGCAGTCCTGTCTCTTTAGAGTTGTTGGGTCCAGGGTCTGTTCACAAAATCCCAGAGGGCTGGGGTGGTCAGTGGCAGTCCAGGAGCAAGAGAGGGTTAAAAACAAAATGAAAACCACAGAGCCAGGAAGAGACCCAGGCTGTGCCATCCCACTTAGAGGCTTGGGCACTCTGGAATCAGTGTCACAAAAGCTTCCGGCAGAGAGCTGTTCGCCGGGCAGGTTCCAGGGTGCCTGACACTGACAGCTTCAAGGGATGAGGCCAAAGGCAACTGAGAGTCAACGCGAAGTCAATGGAGAAGGCCTGTGCTGAGCAGCTCCCTATTGTCTATGGACCCCTGCTGCAACAGCAAGTCACTTGCCACCAGAAGTCCTAAGTAGAAAACTGTATCAGTCCACACTGAGAGACGCAGAGCCATCAGAAGTAGGAAGACTTTGGAAACACTAAGCACAATGGTTTGCTAAAGGGACTGGAGAGAAAAGCATGTCTAACAGACAGTATGGACACCACCATGGTCTTTAAAAAGGCAGTTTAGAGATTTCCTGGGAACGTGCGGGCCACTCTGGCCAGGAAGCAGATAGCCTAACTGCAGAGCTTTTACCTCGGCCTCCTCTTCCCCAGATTCAACCCCCAGACTCATCCCCATCTGTAGCAGACTCTCCTCCTCTCTGGCCCCATCGCCAGCAGATCTCCCCCAACTTTCCTCGACGTTCCTCCTGCCACCCCAAGCCCCCCAGATCCAGCAAGCGCTCCCTGAGAGCCCACGAGCCAAGCCTGCAAAGGAAGTAAGCAGGCCAGCAATGCAGGTAGGCTGGCTAGCTTTAGATCTTCAGTCCCCTCATCTCCTCCACATCCAATCCACAGGGCTGTCTGTAGCAAACTACCCGTGGTGGCCTCTCTTCACTCTCCCCCCCCCACCCAGGGGACTAACCAGATCCTGGCGGGACACCTCCCCCCCGCCAGAGTCCCTCCTCCCATCCCATCCCATCCCCATTCCTAAGTGTCAGCTTCTGATACACAGAGACACGTTTTCCTGGGAAGCTACCTCTGAAGAATGTCCTACCGGGCAACACACAGTCACCACCCTCTCCCTCCTAAAACAACAGAGGCAACAGAAACCAAAGAATAAAGCAGCCGTGCACAAAGACAAGGCCAGAGATGAACACCCAGAATGGCAATCTCCCCGATGCCAGGTGCCTAGACAACAGTATAAGAAAAGTAATCAGTGACAGCCAGGACAGCATGTCTCCACTAGAGCCCAGATCTGAATGCTGTGGCACAGCTAAAGCAGAAAGCAAAGACCTTAAAATGGCCCTTGCGAATATGATGGAGGAGGGACAGAAAGCTGGAGGGACAGAAAGCTAGAGGGCCTTCAAGACGCGACGAAGCAAAAACGGGGACAGAAAATGAATAAAACGGGTCAAGACCTGAAAGCGGAAATGGGATAAATAGAAAATTAAAAATAAAAAATAAAAAAAAAAATTAAAAAAAAAACTGAAAGAAATCTGAAAATGGAAAATATTAGGAACTTCAACAGAAACCTCAGAGGCAAGTCTCGCCAACAGAACACAAGAAACAGAAGAGAGAATCTCAGGCATTGAAGACCCAACAAGAAGAAATGGATATCCCTGTCAAAGACAATGCTAATTATTAATAAATAAACTAAATAAATAAAAGTCCCGGCATAAGACATCAAGGAAGTCTGTGACACTATGAAAAGACCAAATTTAAGAATAATAGAAATAAAGAAAGGATAAGAAACCCAGGTCAAGGGCACAGAAAATATTTTCAACAAAATCACAGAAGAAAATTTCCCTAACCTAAAGAAAGAAATGCCTATTATGGTACAAGACGCACATAGAACACCAAATAGACAGGACAGGGAAGGAAAGTCCCCTCAGCACATAATCCTCAAAACACTAAATGTACAGAACAAGAAAGAATATTGAAAACTACAAAAGAAAAAGATCAAGTAACATATATAAAGACAGAACTATTAGAAATTACACCTGACTTCTCAGTGGAGACCCTAAAAGCCACGAGGGCCTAAAAAGGTTGTCCTACAGACTCTAGGGGAGCAGAGATGCCAACCTAGACTGCTATACCCAGCCAAGCTCTTAATCATACAGAGAAAATAAGACATCCTGTGATCAGACCAAATTTAAGCAATGTCTGTCCACAAATCTAGGCCTACAAAAGGCACCTAAAGGAAAATTTCAACCTAAAGAGGTTAACCACACCAAAGAAGACACAAGAAATAATTAATTCCAAGCCAGCAAACCAAAAGAGGGGAAATACACACACACACACACACACACACACACACACACACACACACACACACACAATCACTACCACCTCAACAACAAAATAACAGGAATCAACAAACACTACTCATTGATCTCTCTCAACATCAATGGTCTCCATTCCCTAATAAAAAAGACACAGACTGACCAAATGGACAGGAAGACAGGATCCACCCTTCTGTGGTATTCAAGAAACATACCTTAACAATAAGAACAGACATCACACCACAGGGTGAAAGAATGGGAGAGATATTCCAAGCAAACAGACTGCCTTAATTGGGGTTGCATTGCTACCAATAGACACCATGGCCACAATAACTCTTGTAAAGGAAAGCATTTCACTGGGGGGTGCCATACAACTCAGAGGGTTAATCCATGACTGCCACGGCAGGACACGGAACGGCACATAGGCAGACGTGGTGCTAGACAGGGAGCTCGAGAGTTCTAATCCAAGTAAGAAGGCAGCAGGAAGAGAGAGAGATACTAGCCCTGGCCTGTGCTTGTGAAACCTCAAAGCCCATCCCCAGTGACACACTTTTTCCAACAAGGCCACACCTCCTAATATGGCCACTCCCTAATATGGCCTATGAGAGCCACTTCCACTAGAAACACCGCACGGACCTAAGAAGCAAGCTGGTGTAGCCATTTTAATATCTGACAAAATGGACTCCAAACCAAAACCAATCAGAAGGGACAGGAAAGGATACTACATACTCATCAAAGGAAAAATCCACCAAGAAGACATTGTAATTATCTTCTTAGCTTTCTTCCGCAACATGTTTTTATTAGTAATCGGGAATTTCATACCTGATGACATTTGCTTCACATCCTCCCAGGTCCACCCGCCCACACTTGGACCCCCCGCCAAAAAAAAAAAAGTCAAATTTGTAATTTGTGTTGCCCATATACTCAATGGAGCATGGTGAAACTCCCTTAATAAAAATAAAAACACTGTATCCCCCCATCACCCCTCATAGAAGAAGCTGTCAACTGTGCAGGGCTACAGGTCATCTTTGTCACAACTTTTAAAGGACTCTCTTCAGTAGCTTCCTGCCTGGGCTCTTTGGGTGGGGTTGGCATAGGCGCCTTCAAAGTCTCTCATTCTCAACTGTGAGTCTGCAATCATCGATGCCACTGCAAAAGAAGGCGCAATGGCTCATGGTCATCGACCTCGTTTTGTAGATCATGAACGTCAACACGGTTTCTGGCAGATGCATGAATCACAGACATCAACGTAGTTCCTGGTGGCATCACAGAACAGGGACATTGGCGAGCACCCCTCACACCCCAACTGTGGGTGACTTCAGTACCACGCGCCTGCCAATAAACAGGTCATCAAGGCAAAAACCAAACAAGGAGATGCTGGAGCTGATTTTATAAACCAAACAGACTGAGCACGTTTACAGAGCATTCCACACAAACACAAAAGAATGTAACTTCATTCAGCACCTCGTGGAACTTCCTCTAAAACTGACCACATACACAGATAAAACAGATGCCGGAGAACTGACCACTACCATCAAAGGTGGAAAATAGAAACAACAGAAAAGGTACAAATTCGTGGAGACTGAACAACTCAATACTGAATGGAAAATGGGTCAAGATGAAAATTAAAAAGGAAAAATTAAGCCAGCAGTGGTGGCACACCTTTAATCCCACTACTAAGGAGGCAGAGGCAGGTGGATCTCTGTGAGTTCGAGACAGGCCTGGTCTACAGAGTGAGCTCCAGGACAGTCAAGGCTACACAGAGAAACCCTGTCTCAAAAAACCAAAACCAAAAAAAAAAGGGAAAATTAAAGGCTTTGTAGAATTGAATGAAAATGAAAACACAACATACCCAAACTTATGGGACATGGTGAAGGTGGTTCACAGAAGCAAAACCATAGCACTGAGTGACCATACAAAAAATAATGGAGAGATCTCATACCAGTAACGTAACAGTGCACCTACAAGAGCTAGAACAAAAAAGAAAAGAAATCACACCTAAGAGGCCTAGACAGCGGGAACTAATAAAACTCAAGGCTCAAAATCAATAAAATAGAAAAAAAATTTAAAAAGAATCAATGGAACAAAGAGTTGGTTCTTTGAGAAAAAAAAAAATCACTAAAATTGACAAACCCTTGTACAAATTAACTAAAAGTCGGGGAGGAAATATCCAAATTTACAAAGCTAGAGAAGAAAGAACAAATGTAACAACAAACAGCAAGGAAATTCAGAGATTCATAAGGACATACTAAAATCTTGTACTCCTCCAAACTGGAAAAACTAAAAGAAATGGATAATTTCTTAATACACACGACTTACCAAAGTTAAATCAAGGTCAAATAAGAAATTTAAACAGACCTATTACCCCTAATGAAATAGAAGCACTCATTAAAAGCCCCCCCAGGGTGGGGGGAAAACAGGACTACATGGCTTTAGCACAGAATTCTACAAGACTTTCCACTGGGCAGTGGTGGCACATGCCTTTAACCCCAGCACTCGGGAGTCAGAGGCAGGTGGATCTCTGTGAGTTCGAGGCCAGTCTGGTCTACAGAGTCAGTTCCAGGACAGCCAAGGCTACACAGAAGAAACCCTGTCTCCAAAAACCAAAAACAAAGAAGAATTCTGCAAAACTTTCAAAGAAGAGTTAATATCATTATTCCACAAAACAGCCACAGAGGGAACACTGCCCAATTTGTTTTATGAGGCCATAGCCCGATATCCAAACGAAATAAAGACCCGATAAAGAGAGATAATTATAGACTAATTTCCCTCATGAACTTGGATGCAAAAATACTCAGTAAAATACTTGAAAACCAAATCTAAGAACACATCATGAAGATCAAGTAGGCAGGGATTATTCAACATATGTAAGTAGATAAACGAAATCCATCATATAAACAGACTGAAAGACAAAAACCACATAATCATCTCACCAAATGGAGAAAAGGCCTAAACACTGAGCCGAACTCCTGGAATCCATTTGCAGAAAGGGAGGAGTGATGAGCAAAGGGGTCACAACCAGGCTGGAGAAACCCATAGAAACTGCTGACCTGAACAAGGAGGAGCTCATGGACTCCAGTCTGATAGCTGGGAAACCAGCATAGGACTGGCCCAGACCCTCTGAATGTGGGTGTCAGTTAGGAGGACTGAGCAGTCTATGGGGCCTCTGATAGTGGATCAGTATTTATCCCTAGTATAAGAATGGACTTTGGGAGCCCATTCCACATACAGGGATACTTTCTCAGCCTAGACACATGGGGGAGGACCTAGGCCCTGCCCCAAATGATGTGACAGACTTTGAAGACTCTACATGGAAGGCCTCACCCTCCCTGGGGAGCAGAAAGGAGATAGGATGGGGGTTGGTGGGGGGAAGGGGAGAGGACTGAAGGGTGAAGGAACTGGGATTGGCATCTAAAACAAGCTCGTTTCAAATTTAAATTTTAAAAACAAATGTAAGAGCTAGTAAGTAATAACCCTGAGCTATTGGCTAAGCATTTACAATTAATATAGACTCCAAATGGTTATTTGGGACCAGGCAGCAATCTGTTCCCGAGACAGGGGAAGTAACAGCCTGGGCTGGAGGCTAAGGAAATGGGAGGACCTGCTAATCAGAGGCATAAAGAAGACACAGAAAAGCTAAAGGAGGGTATGGGTAAGCCAGAGGGAACGTGGAAAGGGTGGCTAAGGGCAGAAACCAGCCACTACCCAACCCACACCCAACGACTCCCTGGAAAGAAGAAAGCTACGAATTCACTCACCCTGATCGGACAGGAAGTCCAGCATGGTCTGCAAAAGAAATGACAGGTGCCGCACAGACAGAGCGGGGTTTCCCATCCTGCGGGAGGCATAGACCAGCTCGTGCAGCAGACGCATCTGGACAGCAGCCCAGCCTCGGTGTGTGCCTGTGGTAAAGGTTACAAGGCAGGTGCTCAGGGTCATGTGTGAAATGTTGCAGCTCACCGACAACAACATCAGTGATCAAACTCAAACAGCCAAAACTATTACCATCACCACCACCACTAACTCTACCCTCCCCAGAACCTCTCTCCCGCCATCACCCTTCCTTCCGCCCACCACTGTCCCCATCCCTAGGTATGACGTTGGCAGAGAAGAATATTAATACATTAAGAGTGTCTCTTCCTCGGGACAGAGCTCAGTGGTAGAACACTTGCCTAACAAAGGCAATGTCCCAGGCTATAACCCCAGTAAAACAAACAAAACAAAACAAAAACATACTATACTTCCTTTCTCTCTAACATCCCACTAACATAACCCTGGTAAACTTCCACAAACAGGTTGTTCCCAGGGCAATGGAGAGACATTTTCTCAAGAAATGATGAGCCTGGTTGAGCCCTCAAGACCAACTCTGAAGCATAATATAAGCACAGAGTTAAGTAGATAATGAGGTCATCCAGGGATTGCAAGGGCCTCCCCCTCCCAAACAGCCTAGCACATTTGAAAATAAAGGCAGGAAGCTTTGGTTATACAGCCTACTTGAAAGTATTTTCTTAAGAATGCAGAATTCAGCCAAGCGGTATTGGTGCACACCTTTGATCCCAGCACTTGGGAGGCAGAGGCTGGCAGATCTCAATGAGTTCAAGGCCAGCCTGGTCTACAAAGTGAGTTCCAGGACAGCCAGGACTGTTCCACGGAGAAACACTGTCTTGAAGAAGGAGAGGGAGAGACAGGAAAAAATAAAAAGAACGGAGAATCCTAGCATCCCAGTTCCTCTTGGCAACTACAGTTTTTCCACGGTAAAACCTTTCATAAACATGATGCAGATACAGGGGTCCCTCACGATGCCAGGAGTCTCTAGTCACACAGGAAAGCTAAGGAAAATAACAGAGTCCGACCTCCTGCCGCTCTAGAGGCACAGCTGTCTCACAGTCCCCATCAGCCCTCCTAGAGCTTTTCACTGGTGGATGGTCCACAGGGAGCCTGTCTGTCTCTGTCTGTCCGTCTATCTCTCATATATACACACACATACACACAGCAGGAGTCCACAAACTAGGATGCAAGGAGTCCCACGTTAAGACTTTTTTTAAATTAGTGTACACAGCAATAGACTTCCTTGTGACAATTTATTTTAACCTTTAAGGTTTTTGATTTTTAGTTTTATTATTTTATGTACAAGTGTTTTCCTGAATGTATGTATGTATATCTACCACATGCATACTCAGTGCCCACAGAGATCGGAGGAGGGATTGAATTCTCCTGATACTAGAGTTACAGGCGGTTGTGAGTTCCCCTGTGGGCGCTGGGAAGCGATCCCGGACTCTCCACAGGAGTGACCAGTGCTTTTAACCGCTGAGTCATCTCTCAGGCCCCCAAACTTTAAGATTTGTTTTTATTTTAATTATGTGTATGCGAGTCAAGGTGCCCAAGTAGACCAGAGGCCCCGACACTCTGGAGCTGGCGTTACAGGTGGTTACGAGCTGCCCAGCATGGCACTGGGAACCAAACCGGGATCCTCCGCAGGAGCAGCAAGCACTCTTAGCTGCCGGGCCATGTCTGCAACGCGCTTATGACAATTCCACAGACGCTTGCTTCAACTGGCGCTCTCCCTACCCTGCTCCCTGCCTGCCCTCCCCTCCTGGGACTTGCATGTTCCAGCCCTAGTAGCCCCCCCCCTTTCCATGTGACACATATGTTCTGTTACCCCCCCCCACTTGACTTCCTAAAAAAAACCTCCTTTGCCTTTCACTGGCCTCTGTAGTTCCCTGAACTCTATCCACACTAATCCCTTCATGTGTACACACGTGTAAAAAAATCAGAAGGTAGGACCGACATACGAAAAGGAAAATGTGCCGTGTGCCTTCTGAGCCTGAGTTGCTTCATTTAATATTTCCCAGTTCCAGCCATTTGCTTGCGAATGACATAACTGTATCACTCTTTACGGCTGAACAGACCTCCACTGTGTGTATTGTACGGCCTTTTTTTGGTACCTGTTCAGGCGATGAGTACCTAAGCTGGTCCATTTCCCGGATACTGGGGACAGAGCAGCAGTAAGCACTGATGCACAGGCAACTCCGTGTTAAGATATTTTATGTGTACGCCAGGAGTGACAAATCTGGGTTATATAGTAGTTCCATTTTAATTTTTTTTGGGGGGGGGAACCCCCTGCACTGATTTCCATAGTAAATTGGCTGCACCAATTTACATTCCTACCAACACCTCTTTTGCTACACCCTCCCTGGCATTGACTGTCATTTGTTGCCCTGATGAAACCCCTTCTTGAGTGGTGTTGGTGACCTGCCTTTCCCTTCTGAATAGGGGTGTTGAACACTTTTCAAAATACTCATTGGCCATTTGCCTTTCTCCTTTTAACCACTATGCTCAGTCGGCCCATTTTCTGGCTGGCTGTTTGGGTTTGCTTTTTTAATGCTTGAAGCACCTTGCACATTCCATATCTTGACCCCTGTCTGAAGCACAGCTGTAAAAGATTTTTCTCCCATTCTGTAGACTGTGTGTCCACCCTGACTGTCAGTTCTGTAAGTGGCTATCAAGTACGGTTTGCTGAGTGGCTTTCTGTATGTGTTGGACACATTGGTCAAAAACTAGATGCCTATGGCTGTGTAGGTTTGCTTCTGGGTCTTCCATTATGCCCCATTAAAGTTTGGATTCAGACATTCTTTTTGCCTAGGATTACTTTGGCTGTCTTCTCTGTTTTTAAAGGTTCTTTTTTTTTTTTTTTTTTTTTTTTTTTTTTTCTACTTCTGTAAAGAATGCTACTGGAATTTTGATGGAGTCGGCACTGAATCTATAGAGACTCCGATGTATAGGCTGCACCTGCCCTCGACATCCCAACGTGATTTCAGCACCTAGAAGCACTCTGAGCCTTAATACCTCTACCTAATAACTGCCATCAACCAGACTGGCGAGTGTCTGCTGAGTCAAGACTCAGGTCATGAAAACACACACAGTGGGGACGCAGGCTCCGGAGAGAGTGATGCTCGCTGGAAACCTCCAACAGCTCACCAGAGCTGCAGTTAGCACACATTTACTGAGAGCTGCTGCTGGACACTAAGGGGTCAGTGGAGGGAAAGGGAAATGCACATGAGCTGGGGCAGGCCGGAGAGGAAGTAGCACCGGGAAACAATAGTCCCACTTGTCACAAGGCTGCAGGCAGCTCATTTAAAGTGCTCTGGCCATTTATGCTAACTTCTCAATAAATGCTAGCTGATAAATGCTGATATCATGACTCAATGAATATAATGCGTTTAACGCACAGCATCAGCCTCTGCCTCTGTGGGGTGATTAATGATCCGGCCTACCCCATTATTGCATTGAGAACAAACCCTCGGTATACCCGATCTCTACTGCTGTGGTTAGAGGGTAAAATTACCTACTTATATGTCAACCCCCACTCTGGCATCATGAGCCCGCCCCCCTGACCCGTGCACGCATGAAGACTGTCGGGGGCTTATTGTAACAACCCAGAACAGAGAGGCTTCTGCATAACCAGACGCTCAGTCAATGTCAACTGACAACTGCAGCAAAACAGGCACTCCTCTCTGTCTGCTACCTAGAGAGCGTGGACCACTGCCCCGTGCATCCTAACCTCAGCCAGTTCGCCTGAGATCGGCTCCCACAACCCCGCCCTGCACAGCCAGCCCTCTCTCTCTCTCTCTCTTCCGTGTGCAGGCGCAGACTTCAGCAGGGCCCGTGTAAGCCCGCACTGACTGCCAGCAGCCATTCGCCTTCTTCATCCAAGGATCCTTAATGCCTGGCAGGGAGGAGGCCTGGTGCATGATGGGAACTTAACCAGCATGTGGGTCAAGATGAGAGCCTGACGCCAGGAAAATCCCCTCCTGTTTAGACGTGCACACGCAAGCATGTGAGGATGAAATGGCCTGGCTCCGGGGATTTGCTGCGTGGGGTAGGGGGCGCCACTTTGGCTGTTTTCTCTGGTGTATAAGGGATACGTCATAACAACATGATCAATTGGAAAACCCGGAAGCCAACCCAACACTAACACAAACACCTTCACGACATATATATCTCAGGACGTAATGCGCCTCCCAGAAACTCCTGGAGTGTACACTGGTGACAACGTCAGGCATCAATGAGAAAGGCATGGGGTACACCCTGACATGTTTCCACCTGGTCAAGGGGCCTGGGTCCACACACTGGAACAGAGCAGAATTTTAGGAGGGTTAATAAGAGTTCAAGTCCTGAAAATGATGGCTGGAGATTGCAGGATTTGCTGATTGGCATTTCCCTGTTACCAGCACCTGACAACATCCCAGTTGCTGGGGGGGGGAAAAAAGAGTCCAGGTCATGACTGATGCTGGCCACGCCTTCAAAAGGCCCCAACTCCCGTTCTTCTCAGCACCGGCAAACCAAACGCTCTTTCTTACGCCGGGAATCGGTGGCCACCACTTGGTTATTTTTCCAAATGGGTAACGGTACAGTTACTGCCGTGAGTACATGTGAGTGAGGCCCAGAGCAACGCGCTGCGCACATGGCGCCTGCTCCGAGGGTCAGAGCCCTCCCATGAACACCGGAGCTTTTGTAGAGACAGATTTTGCAGCACTTGACGCCTGACAAAACTCTGCAATCTTGTCATCGAGGTTCAACAATTCAGGCTTTGACAGCTGCCATCCAGCAAATCACCCCTCATCGTCTCTTTCAGAAAAGTTCCTCAGCAATATCTAATCTCTCATTCAGCAAAAGGCTGAGCAAAATGCAAAACAGAGAAATCTTCTCACACAGCAGCACAAACAAGATTAAGACGAAGACATGGTCCTGTAAGCCAGCAGATACACAGCGCACAAGAGCTGGGTCCTAACGCGAGCCCCGGCAGCCAGCTGGCAGGAGAACAGGACCCAAGACATTTCCAGACGGAGAGACGCGAGAGCCTCGCTTTTATTCCTTTTAATTCTCTGAGAAACGTTTGAAGTGGGGATGGAACTTCAACTGGTTTTTACTGTCTGGAAATGCAGCCGGCTGGCATTTACCATTTAACTCTACTGGGCCTCACTTCTTCCATGAAATAACGACAAATGTCCTCAACCAAAACAAAAGGCCAAGTAGAAAGGACAGAAAAACTTGGGTTTTTCGAAAGAAAAATATGCCCCACTCTTCAGACTTGCAAACAATGAGCAGGGAACAAAGTCAATAACTGGGCCCGGGCACCGTGGTGACTGCGGGGCTGGGTCCAGCCCTCTACCCCAGGTGTTCACATGGACACCTCCAAAGCCATGCAAAGGACAAAGGGACCAGGGCTGTGGGTCTGGCAGGAAGCTGGGGAGGTAGTGTTGGGTAATCCACCCACAAGAAGCGCCAGAGGAGGAACAGCGGACATTCGGAGAACAGAGAAACAAAGGGATTCCATCTCCAAGGAAGCAACGTTGCAATCTCAGAAGAAACAGCACGCAGCTAAGTGCTGGAGGGGGACTGGGAAGGCTGGCAGATGAGGAGAGGAGTTGAGCATCCGTGGGAAAAGAACTTCAGCCTGTCCTCAAGACAGTCCATGCACAGAAAGACAAACTTGAGACAACTCGTAAGTGTGGCTTTGCATGAAGTCCCAGTGCCTTTGGCCTGAAGCCAGCCTGGAGTAAAGGTCAAAGATGCCAAGGGAAGTAACAGAAAAGCCCCTTCGGTCTCAGCCTGAAGGGTCCCCTGAAAGCACATCAAATGAAGGTCCCTCCTGCAGGGTACGTCCCAACGTCTTAAAATCACCTTCCCATCTCTCTAAATGATTATCTGTTGCTCCAAAAACTCTCTCCCCTCTGTCCAGGTTCTACTCATAGCCCATCAAATCTCTCCAGAATACAGCAAAATCAGCTCTGTTCCCCTTTTCCCCAGCTGAAGGACCTTTCATTTTCTCTTGTGCCAGTTAACTCTAAGCCTTTGAGTGTCCAGACACCTCTGCTCTCAAATCCAATCAACACCATCAAGCCCACAGGATGGCCACGGCAGCAATAGACTTATGCTCTGCCGGATGTTAGCCTCAAAGGCTCTCACACTCAGTCTATCTTTTTTTTTTTTAAATTGGTTTATTTCAAGACAGGGCTTCTCTGTGTAACAGCCCTGGCTGTCCTGGAACTCACTTTGTAGACCAGGCTGGCCTTGAACTCACAGAGATCCCCCTGCCTCTGCCTCCTGAGTGCTGGGATTAAAGGTGCATGCCACCACCGCCCAGCTTGGCATTTCTTCTTATACCCCCTTCGTGCCATCCTCGGGAAGCATCAGAAAATCCACTGACAGGATGCTGAGCACAGTCCTCAGCACCCTACAAGATTCAGACACAAAGACATGGGGCAGCTTGGCCAAGGTCACACCAGCAGTAATGGCAGCCTGGCTTCCATCCATGCATATGTCCCATGGCACTCCCTGAGCTGTCCGAAGCAAGTTACGCATGTGAAATTACTACAAAAGGCCACAGCCTGCCTTGATGTGGGTCAGACGGACTGGATGGTGTGGGCGCACAGAGGCTTAGAAAGGCCCTGAAGTAGGCACAAGCCAGGCAGTCACAGCCCAGAATCCTGCACAGACCATCACTCTGCGTGGCGGTGGCTCTAAATACCACAGAAAGAACAGGAGCTAGCACTCTACAATGAACAACCACTTTCGTGAACGACTCCTTTTCTGTAGTGTCCAAAAAGGGCAATTTTTAATAAATAAAAATACCCCTGACTGTAATACTTCACTATAAAGCTAAAGTAATCAAGGCAATGCGGTTTTGGCTAATGGACAAACAAAATAATTGATAGAACAGAGAATGCAGAAATATGTCCACAGAAGTACCATCAACTGCAGCTCTGACAGAGGGGCGCAGAGCAAAGGCGGGCAGCCTTCCTTCCAGCAGACCAGCCAGGACACAGGATGGACGCCAGTCAGGCATTAAACCAAGATGCTAACCGTGGACTTCACGAACAGCACACCAAAATGGACCTCCAAGAAAACAAAAACCTCTCTTGGAGGTTCGACGTGTTTATGGGACTTCTTTGGGTTCTATGAAATATTTCCCCAAGTTGATAGATGAAAAGTGCAGGTAGCATTTGGTGTAGTGATAGATTTTTAGCTACAGCTCCAAAGTCACCACCCATGAGAGAAGGGGCTGATGAAGTAGATGCCATTGTAATTGAAAACTGCTGTTTTGCAGATAAGCTGCAGAGAGAATAAGAAAACAAGACACACGCTGGGAGAAAATATTTGTCAAAGACACTGCTAAAGAACTGCTCTGCATATTATAGAAGCAGAGAACAAAGAACCTGGTTTTCAAATGGGAGCACCAGAGATGACACCCAGACAACAGACAAGCATAGGAAGAAACGCTTCCACATACTCACTAGATAGCTGTAAACTAAAGCAAGATCCTTCCTACCACACACACCTTAGTCCACAACACTGACAGCGCCAAATGCTGGCCAGGACACAGAGCAGTGGTAATTGTCACCCGCTATCTTTGGGGGTGAAAAATACAGCAGTCCCTTGGGAAGACAGTCTGCCAGCCCCTTACAAAACTGCACACACTTCGGGCATATGACACAGCCGCTGTGCTTCTGAGCACTGGCCCAGAGGAGCTGAAACACGGAGTTCACACAAAACCTTTATCCATGTGGGTGTTGATGGCCGCTTTATCCATGAGAGTCTACCTCATAAACAACCAGGGTTTGTGAGCTGAGTGTGCACGTGCCCGACGCCATTCTAGAAAGGAGTGTGGAGATCATGAAAGGAAGTTTGGCTGCAGGGGCCTGGGGTGAACAGAGCACAGAGGATCTGTAGGGGAATGTAACTCCATGATGGTGAACCCAGTCATCACACATTGGTCAGAGCACCAAGAATGTCCAGCATGGAGAGTGAGTCCTGCCGGGTGTTGATGGTGGCGCACACCTTTAATCCCAGCACTCGGGAGGCAGAGGCAGGTGGATCTTTGTGAGTTCAAGGCCAAGGCCAGCCTGGTCTACAGAGCTAGTTCCAGGACAGGCTCCAAAGCAATACTGTCCTGTCTGAGAAACCCTGTCTCAAAAAAAAAAAAAAAAAAAAAATAGTGAGCCCTGATGGGAACCGTGGACTTCCGGTAAGGCTATGCTGTAGCATTTGCTTCCCCCCCCCGCCCCCCGCTGGGGAATGCTGGCTGGTAGGGAAGCCCATGCGTCTGTGGAGAAAGGGGGTCCCTGCATGTATTGCAGTACATACGTGTGTCTCGTGCCCACAGAGTTTAGCTCAAGGCAGGTGTGGGATAATCTTCGAACTGGAATTACAGATGACCGTGAGCCACCACATGGGAGCTGAAATCCAAACCTAGGTCTTCTGCAAGTGCTTTTAACTACTGAGAAATCTCAACCAGCTCATTATTTTCCAATAAAACAAATCATACAGAATAATGTGAATTGATACAAAGAAAATAATAAAAGTCTTATGTAATCTATACATATTTTTCTTCAGAAGGGCCAGTGGAATGGCTCAGCAGGGGAGGGAGTTTGCTGCCAGGCCTGATGATCTGAGCTCAGTCCCTAGACCAACGGGGGGTGGAAGGAGAGAACTGACCCCTGCAAGCCATCCACATCCATCCTCTGACCTCCGCAAGCGAGCCGTGACACGCACTCACACATGTGCACACACGCATGCACACATAACTAAATACATAGTCATAATTTCTTTAAGTGAGAAGAATCGGTTTTAGAGATGCTGCTGGGGAAGGAGACATAAAAACAGCCCGTCCTCCCGCTACAGGACTGCACACTAAACACGGCAGAGGGCGCTACGCAGCAGGAGCCCCTGCAGGCCATACTGGTGTCACCACACAGCGCCTTTGCAAAAGCTGGAGGTCAGCCTGGAGAGAGAACTGGGAGAGCTCAGGCTGGTGTTGGGGCGTGCCAAGGCTGCTCAGACACCATTCCCACCTGTCTCGTTCCCGCCATGGGAGAAGAAAGCCAGGGAATGCCAGAGTGCGTACAGGACGCCACTTACTTCATGGGCTTTGTTCTCTAACTTCCTTTTCCGAAGAGGAGAAAAGAGCTAAGTGGGTTGCTGAGGTGGCCACCAAGAGGCCAGGAATTTGCTGGTGGCCATCCTGGTCCCTGGGTCCTAGAATCTGGGTGTCCCAGAAACACATACCCGTGAGAACACAAGGGCCGTGCCCCCTGGAAAATCGTGCCATCCCATCCCTCTACTGCTTCACCCAGTTACAGACTGGCTCTCAGCTAAGCCTCTTACAAACACACCGGGCACAAGGACCAAGCCCAGGCCCATTTAGTTCTAAATTCCTCACCCCTCTCAATCTGACCTTGGCTAGCAGACGGCCCACAATTCTCTTCCTTCTCTTTCCACTTTCCTCCACTGACCTCTGTCCTGGCCCAGGCCAAGCTGCCACCTAAGACTCCTCCTTTCTTCCTCCACAACCACCAGAACTCCTGCAGGAGCAGCGCAAAGTAGGGCTTCCCCACCTGCTGGACACAGGAGAGCAGGCTCTCAAACACACCTGCCCAAGCCCCCGGCACCCAGAGTCCCCTCACACCACGGATGTATTGTCCTCGCTGCTAGAACAAGGGAGGGAAGCCCCTAGAATGGCAGCCACCATCTTCTGCGTGCTGGGGAGCTGGGCTGGAACTGGACTGGAGCCGGGAATGAGTATGAAGAGCCCACAGTGGCCTGTAACCGGCACCCCATTTGGAGGTTTCCAGAACCAAGAAAGTGCTGCATCGTCTCAGCAGTGCCCTGAGAGCTAAGGGAAGGCCTGAGGTAATGGCTGCAGCAGAACTATTCAGACAATAGAGACAGCCCAAGCAGCCTCCAAAGGGCCACAGAGACCAGCTCCAACACTCAGCACCAGCCACATCAGTCTGCATGCCCTCTCCCGCTAAGAAATGCCAATCACACAACAGGTGCTCAACAAACCGTGAATTCCACCCCATCTCTTGAGGGGACAAAGTGACAGAACAGATGGAAACTTTTTACCAGAGAAACTACATTAGATCAGACAACCACGTGGAGTCTGGAAGAACACGGCTAAAGGAATCCAGGTGCAACTGAGGGCTGACAGGGGCTGGGAGCGCCCATGTGTCCATCCCAAGTCACAGCAAAGTGGGCCACAGCAGGGCCGTCATGGGCTCTGTCTGCACACTCATCCTGCCCTCTGGCGCCCTCCTCACCCCAGTCCAGCTCTTCCAGCTCACGAAGGGAGTGGGTACCATCCTCTGTTCCAGTAGCAAGGGCCATAACATCCCTGCAGAGCCTAAGACCTTCTGGAAAGGGTTCCAAATCCTCCTCTTGACCCTTGCACACAATCCTAACAGCTAAGAAGTTACAGGCAGGGGCCAGCATGGCGGCTCAGCGGGCAAAGCATGGCCCGAGGTCTGTCTCCGAGGCCCATGTGGCAGGACACAAGTAACTCCTCCATCGTGCCCCCTGACCTCTGCAGGCATGCCACAGTGCTCACACACACAAATAAATTAGCTTAAAATACATCTTCAAAGTCAAGGACAAAACCTACTTCAAAGTGACACCACACAGAAGTGTGTGTGCCTGTACTCCTACCGATTGGGAAACTGAGGCAGGAGGATCGAGAGTTCCAGGCCACCCTGGGCTAGTAAGTTCAAGGCCAGCCTGAGTTACATTATGAGACCTTGTCTCAAATAAAGTTAGTTAAATAAATAAGAGACACTGTCTAGAGTGAATCACAGTTACTGATGGTATTCAACAGAGACAAATGTCAAGGGCCATGTTCAATTTAAAAAAAAAAAAATAATAATAATAACCCTCAGCAGGGGTACAGGATGGAGGAGACTTGGCTAACAAGGTCACAGCAGAGAGCAGACCTTCTGTGAGCCTAACATAAAAGACAGCGCCAGCAGGTCACACGAGTGGAAAGCTGCCCAGCAGACCTCTGCCTGCCCGGCTCACCCATCTGGATCCAGGGAGACAAGACATTGTCTGCTCTGAAGACAAAATTCCAGGGTTTGCAGGGACTAGGAGTCCAGGGACACCTCCCTCCATAAGCTATACACCTGAAGCACAGTGTCCCACCCACCTGACTACCAAATGACCCCTCACCGGGGTCAGCAGCTTCTCCTCAGCAGGCATGGCCCCAACCTCCTACCCTCTCCAACCCAGTAACTCCGCTTACCCCCTGGGCACCACCTTCTAGCCTCAGCAATAAGGACATCTTGGAGGACTACACTGGGACAACGAAGGATGGGCCCACATCAGAACCTGCACCGCTTAACGACCCCCTCTGTGTAAGCCCGTTTCAGGTAACCAGAAAGTAGACTTGGGGTCCCTGGGCCCCGCAAGCTGCCACCTCCCTAGGGTGGCCTCAACGAATAAAACTCTCATCTGTGATTGCCCCGACGACAGGAGGGGCTGACCTACCCAAAATTCTTAGCTCTCAATGTGCACTCTGCCAGGGATTATGCCGAACCTGGCCTGTCCTCCACCATCTATCGACTCTTTTGTGAGGAGAGGGAGGCTTAGACAGGGGCTGTACGGTGTGTGTGGTCCCACGGGACCTCGCTCTGTAGACCCGAACGGCCTCAAGTCTATGCCCATCCCTCTGCCTCGGCCCCCTTGAGTCCCAGGATCTCAGGTGTGGGACGCCATACCTGCCCCTACTGCCTGCGCTTGCCCGTGAAGTCCTACTGATTTGCACGTGGCCTGTGCTGCTTCAACACCTCAAGGCCCTGAAGGCTTACCACCCTGCCCTTCACAGAACAGAGGGCCCCGTGCCTGAGACAAGCGACTCCCTTCTGAAGATCGTGGTCTGCTGGGGATGGAGGTGTCTACCTGAAGCACTGTTTGGGAAGGGCCGGTACTGAAGAGTCTGAGGAGGGCGACATCTGAACACTGCTCGCCCGGCGGATGGAGAAGAACTGGATTTGTGAACGAGAGCGGGAGCGCTGGGGACCTAACCGCGCCCTAGTGGGAGGACACGTCAGTTCTCTCCTACGCCATCACTAGCTCCGGGTCTATAGCTATTTGCCTATAGTTATTACACTTTCAGCTATGTTTTAATGTGTATCACTATCACAGGATCTGACACAAGCGCACAGCTGTGTGTATACATAAACATCCAAGT
Source organism: Phodopus roborovskii (assembly GCF_943737965.1). Taxonomy (NCBI): domain Eukaryota; kingdom Metazoa; phylum Chordata; class Mammalia; order Rodentia; family Cricetidae; genus Phodopus; species Phodopus roborovskii. The sequence continues at coordinate 1,726,180 of NW_026126567.1, read as the reverse complement.
ATATTTATTCCAAAAAGGTACACTGATTCTTGCTAGCCTAACAAAATCTCATAAGGCAAGTTAAAACATGAGGATTTAGACCATGATGACGGCCTCTAGGGCAATTCCTGACCTCCACTAACCAAGATGCAAAGACAAGGCCACAAGGTAGGCTCCAGGACTTCCCGCCATGACGCCACTGCTATGAGTGGCTGTACGGGGAAGGGCTTGGCCACCCTTGAAACGCGGGTGCCAACTACAAAGCCCCATAACACTCAGCAGATGCTCAAATGCACACGGTGAATAAAAATAAAGCAACTTCCACCCCAGCCCCGGGTCACCGGTACCTTTGTTGAAGTCCTTGGGGTCTAGTGACAGACTGTAGCCAGGCAGTGTCTCCAGCAGGAGCTTGTAACAGGCCCTCCAGCCAGGCTCCGAGATGCTAGGGGCCACGCACTGCATGGCCGCCACGCGCTTGAAGAACGCTGACTTGCGGTGGAAACCAATCAGCTCGTAGAGCTCGGACAGGATGCTGTAGCGCTGTATTTTCTCTTCTTCCGAAAGCTGGGGCAGAGAGGGAAAGCGAGACCCATAATGCACCTGGAACCTCGTTCCATAATGGAGGGGGGAGAGCCCGGCCACGGTGAAGAGACCATCCTGAGGCTCTGAGGGACCCCTGTGAACACCCAAGACCTCTTATGAGCCATGGCTCCCGCTAAGAAGGCCCAGGTTCTCGGGCACGAGGGGGTTGTCACACAATGCATGAAAAGGAACAAAAGTCCATCATGACAAGAGAAATAGGGGAGAGGCTGCTCGGCTTCTCTGAACATATCCTGTGGAGCCACGTGATAATACCACCTAACCTAGGCTTAAGACTTCCTGGCCAAGGAACAAAGTAAGTACTGCATGTGCGGTGAATACTTCAGACAAGGGTCAGCAGCTACTGAGTAAATGCAGAGGCTCTGGGACACAGGGCTCTCCAGCTGCACACACACATGCGCACACACATGCATGTGCACACACCTACATGCACACACACGCACACACACATGCATGTGCACACACACGCGCACACACCTACATGCACACACGCGTGCACACGCACATGTGCACATGCACGCAGTGCACACACACATACACACGCACACACATATGCATGCACACATACGCGCATGTGCGCACACACGCACGCGCGCACACCTACATGCATACGTGCACGCACGCGCGCACACATGCATGTGCACACACCTACATGCACACACACGCACGCACACACGCATGCACACACACATACACGCACACGCACATGCACACACCTACATGCACACACACGCACGCACACACGCATGCACACACACATACACGCACACGCACATGCACACACCTACATGCACACACACGCACGCACACACATGCATGTGCACACACCTACATGAACACACACACATGCATGTGCACACACCTACATGAACACACACACGCACACACACACACATGCATGTGCACACACCTACATACACACGCGCGCACACACACGTGCACGCACACACGCACGCACACGCACACACGTATACAGCATGTGTCCTGAATCCCTCGCCCGCCCTGATGCTATCCTGACGACATCCTGGGAGTTTCTTAAACCTAAAATGATGCTAATCCTGTTAACATGTTCATTTTTTAGGAGGGAGAGAGGGACATGTCATCCCGTACATGTCTCATACTGGATAATGCACTGTTGGCCGGGGAGGGGGGGACTAGGAGGGGGAAAGGGTGGGGGGTCAAGGGGGTCGGAGAATGCCGATGCTCTCCGAGAAAATACGCACAAAATGGGTTAATAATGGCACTAGCTGAAAAACAAGCCAGGCCACATTGCTACAGGTCTCTGCGGGGGGGGGGGGGGGGGGGGGGCGGGGGGGGGGGGGGGGGGGGGAAAAACACACCTCCCCCCCCCCCCCCCCCCCACCCCCCCCCCCCCCCTCTCCCCCCCCCCCCCCTCCCCTGCCTGGGGCAGACAGACTCTTCCAGAGTGGCATCATCAGTTTGCACTCACAAGGATGACACACAAGGACCACACTGTGTCGTGTTTGATTCGACGTCAGGGATGCTTGTGGCTTTTGCCATTCTGCTGGTATGTATTGCTTTGCATTTCCAGATAACCAGGCGCTGAGTGCCCTTCCCGGTGATCACTGGCCACGCTTGTATCTCCCTTCGTGAGGTATTTGTTCAAAGCTTCTGGCAGTTTTTTTAAATTAGACTGTTCATCTCACTGGGAGCTGGGCTTGCTCTTCATAGATTTAGTCATACATGTTTGGTGAATATTTTCTCCCAGTCTGACACCAATTTTCTTCCCTAAGAGAATCTTCTGATAAGCAGAAACATGTCACGTGACAGAACTCACACTATCAATTCCCCCTCTCTTGATCAGCAATCCCTGCATCCTCGGTCTAAGAAACCTTGGGTCTCAATGATACCCTGACCCTTCTAGAAATGATACATAGACACTAAACTTGCAGGGGACACAGCCTTGCTTCAGGACTCTAGTGTGACACTATCAGCCATGGCAGAGGACAAGGCGAGAGCTAAAAGAGAAGCAAACGTGTTGACTGCCTCCATCACATACTGGTAAACCCTTTGACCCTCACCTGGACATCCCACATACTGTACATGACAACAGACGCTGATGATGGTGGCCGGAGCTAGGGCCATCTCTGCAGGTAACAGCAAACAGAGGACCAAACCCAGAGCTATGTGGACAATGACTGGGTCGCTTCTGGTTAATACCAGCCTTCGAAGCCTGGGGACAGAGCTTCACTGAGCTACCGTGGGCAGCCCAAGGACCTGGGGGAGTGCAAAGCGGTCCCGGGGGAAATCTTGAGATGCAATCAAGTCCCCACACTCATTTCTGACCCCCGGCTCTTGCAGGGGACATTAATCAGCACATCTTTGTTCTAATTTTCCCTCAGGCTGCATAGTCACGACCTCTGAGTCCAGGGCCCAGATGTTTATGCAAATTCCCGGCAGAAGCATCTCAAAGACACTTGAGATAAAGACCCGTCTTAGTCACAAGATGGGTCACTCTGGTATCAACTCACCACTCCACTTCCAAGCAGAAAACAGGTCCACTTTGTTCTAACAGTAGAAGGAACAGAATTCTGCTGTTAGAACCTTAGGGCAGGGCAGGGCGCAGCACGGTGAACTCAGCAGGTCTGAGCCACAGTCCACTGAGTTACCAGCTCTGCCATTTTGCCTTGTCCTCTGTAAAAGGGAAGACAGGCTAATTTTTTTAGTGCCCAGAAAAACTAAATGAAATAATGTGGATATATAAGACAACGGGAAACATAACCGTCAACAGAGACCTCCACAAGACCTCTAAAAGGGTTATCTCATTTATAAGTTCTGTGTGTGGGCACACACACATGCTCATATATGAATACAGCCGCCCACAGAAGCCAGAAGAAGGCATGAGAGCCTTTGGATCAGAAGTGGTCATCACCCACCAGATGTGGTTGCTGGGAACTGAGCTTTCTTCCTGTCTAAGAGCAGCAAGGGTTCTCCTAACCCTAACATCAAGTCATCTCTCCAGCCCCTGTGGATAAAGATTTAAAAAAAAAAAAATCACAGGATACAACTAAATGAGTCAGCCAGGAATACTAAAGAGAACAGTTAGGCCCTAATCAACCTTCCAAACTGCCGGAACTCGGAGCTCTGAAGAGCGAGTCATCACAGGAAGGGGCTCTGGAACAGCCTGTGATGGCACTCCACACTGATGTGGAAGGCCACAGCCAGCCTCGGACACTCTCAATGCACAAGACGCAGACACTTTCCATTCTCTACACGGTGTCTGCAGCTGTCATACAGAAAGACTGTGGATTCAAAACTACACAGAACTTGCACGTAGCCTGGCATGGTGGCACATGCAGGTAGGCCCAGTAAGGTTCCAGAAGGCTGGAGCACAGAGTCACTTCAGTCCCAGAGTTGGGGATCAACTTGGGCAGCATGGAGAGATATCCACTCAAAAACACTTAATTTAGCTTAAAAATTAAAGTTTACATTTATATACTTACAAAAAAAAAAAAAAAACTAAAGCCCAACCACTTTTCAAATAGTGCCTGTTTTATAAAAAGTTCTTTAGTTACTTTTATGAACTTTGGTTTTTAAGTTACAGCTCCAAATAGGACAGAACCCTGAAGGGACATAGAAACTTAAGAAAGTGGTAAATTCAGAAAATGAAAGGGCAATCTTCTGTCCACGATAATGACACTGGAAATTTCTAGAGCACCTCACCTAATTCAGAAAATGAAGTAAAACAGGAGGTGACCAAAGCAGAATACAGTTGAGTGAAACAGAAACCAACAGATAAAAATAAAGACCGAAAGTTTAGTGCTAAGCCATGGAGGGAGGGGAGGAGGGAGGGGAGGAGGGAGGGGAGGAGGGAGGGGAGGAGGGAGGGGAGGAGGGAAGGGAGGAGGGAGGGGAGGAGGGAGGGGAGGAGGGAGGGGAGGGAGGGAGGGGAGGAGGGAGGGGAGGAGGGAGGGGAGGAGGGAGGGGAGGGAGGGAGGGGAGGAGGGAGGGGAGGAGGGAGGGGAGGAGGGAGGAAAGTGGGGGAAGGTGGTGGTGGCGATGGAAGGGAGAGGCAGACATTCTGTGTTCAAGGAGTAAAAGACAGTATTGTTTGACTTGGCGGGGGAGGTTGGGAAGGTTGAGACAGGGTCTTCCTACATAGCCTAGTTTAGTCTGGAACTCACAATGTAGCTACATTGGCCCTGAACTCTGCCCTCCTCCACCACACAATCTGCAGAGTGTTCTGGTTACAAGCACATAATTCTATGATGGTTAAGATGGCTAAACCCCCCCCCAATTCATCTACAGAAATCTATATGCATCAATGAAATCTTTATGCAAATCCCTCTGACTTCTTTGGGGGGAAAAAAAAACCCATGCTGTTCCTAAATTTCATGAGGAAATGCGGGAGACCCAGAATAGCCAGAAAAATCTTGAAAAAGAACAAAGTTTAAAAAGATATACTTCCAACATTAAAAATTACTGTAAAGCATGGTGGTACAAGCTTGTAATCCCAGCACTTGGGAGGCTGGAGCAGGGGGGCTGCCCAGAATTTGAGGCTAGCCTTGCCTACATAGCAAGTACCAGGCCAGCCTGGTCTACACAGAAACAGTCTGTTAGAAAGAGAGCAGGGAGTTTGGGGCACAGTGATTTCCCCTGAAACACACCCATGCAGTGAGCTAAAACACAGAGAATCTGAGCATCATCAAAAGACACCAAGAAAGGGCAGTAGTGCTGGGCATGGTGGTGGCGCACACCTTTAATCCCAGCACTTAGGAGGCAAAGGCAGGTGGATCTCTGTGAGTTCAAGGCCAGTCTGGTCTACAAAGTGAGTTCCAGAACAACCAGGGCTATACAGAGAAACTCTCAGAAGAAGGAAGGAGGATGAAGAAAGAGGAGGGAGGGAGGGAGGGAGGGAAGGAGGGAGGGAGGGGGGGAGGGGGGAGGAGGGGGAGGGAAGGAGGGAGGGAGGGTAGTAACCATGGTGGACACTTGGGGTCTCAGCCACTCCGAGGATGAAGTATGCCCTGGAATTCAATCCCATGCTGAGCAACAGAGCAGGAAAACAGTAAAAATGGAGCTCATTCCTGCAGAGCAGAAACCTAACAAGAAAGCACCACCCAGATCACACTATACCCTACCACAAGATAGTGAAGGGTTTACAGTCTGGGGGGGTATCGCCTGTGTTTGTGTGCGTGAGTCTCTGAGTTCACGGCCTGGCTCTAAAGATTGCTAAAACCTGGACAGCACTGGAATAGCCATGTGTGAGTGACCAGTGAGCACAGGAAAGGATGTTCAGCAACATGGGGCGTGAAGGAAATGCAGATCCAAACCGGAAGCCAGACATCACTTCCCTTCCACCCCAGTAGCTGCACCCAAAAGGCACTCTGGGCAGGAGGGTACCGAAGAGGTGGGAAGAACAGCGTAGCGATCTGTGTTAGTCAGTCTAATGGTCCCTCAGAACGCTACAGAGTGGTATATGGCCCAAGTGTATGTCCAAGAGGAGTGGAAACATATTTCACAAAACCCATGTGTGAGTGTTCACAACAGTATCATTCAACAGCAGACAGACCGACTGTTGGGAAGCCCCTGCTGCTCACCAGGGCATGGAGGGGAGAGCTGGACCAGTAGACAGAGTGGCCAGTATCTGGCCACAGAAAGGAACCAAGTTCTGACTTCCACTACAGTGGGAACAAACTTGCAAGCACGTGCCAGGCAAGCAAGCTGGACAGAGGACAATGGGCTCCATGCTCTGGGTGGTGGGCAACCAAGCGCTGGCTGTACCTCTCTGGCAATCTTCCAGGAGCCCTGAAGCACTCCCAGATAAAAACTAGGTCTGCTGCACCTAACAAATGGGAAATGATAAAGCAATCCCTCACAGGAGGGCTTTGAAGTGTTAAATGCAGAAAGGCTGTGAACCTCTTCTTCCATAGGACGTAGGACGCCTTGCACCTCTACCAAGGGTAGCCACTGTCATTGCTCAGACTGGTGCCAGCGCCCCACAGAGCAGAAGGATGAATCATGCGTCAGGGATTAGTGAATGTCTGGCCTCTGACAATCACTGTGCCTTCTCCAGAGTCTGTGTGTATTACTAAACTCTCTCCCCCTGAAAACACGGCTTTAACATTCAGCTCAGCTTTAACCTCCTAAGGTAAATACCCTGGAACCTCTACAGAGCAATGAGCGTCTGCCTGCAACGCCCTCTGCTTAGCCATTTGTTTACATCCTGCCTTGTCCTGAAGAAGGATCTAAAATCAATTTTTTTTAAACACAAACACAGTAATAACAAAAAGACAAAAATCAAGGTGAGAAGAAAAATGAGACTATAGTTAAACTGCAACCAGGGAAGGTTTGGTCGGAAGCACGCCCAGCAGCTATAAAATGGGTGTAGTTATTAAAGGTCTCTGTGGGCTCAGCACCAAGGCTCCTAACTACTAAAACAGAGAGGGAAATCGAGATCCCTCAAGCCTGTGAGAACACACTGGCTTACATGTCCCCTTCTCGTCCCTGTGTTAAAAACCACAGCCACCTGCAGGGCACACAGGCTTCTTTCACGACTTTCTCTGGTCACCCTGGAGATCTGAAACTGAGCTCAGTAGGCAGTGCCCTGTCCCAGGGTTGAGCAGGTCTGGCCACCAAGGCTTCCTGACCTTTCTGCAGCCTGACTTCTTACTCTGGAGAGACTGACTGCCCGCCACAGATATCGGCTCTCCTACCAGAATCTTGTTAGACCAGAAACTTCTCGGCTCTCTCTCTCTCTCTCTCTCTCTCTCTCTCTCTCTCTCTCTCTCTCTCTCTCTCTCTCTCTCTCTCTCTCTCTCTCCCTAGCAGACTTCCTTCCCCATTCAATGGTTTCCTTGTAAGAGCCACGGGGTCCCCCGCGGGCTGCCCCTGGAAGCCAGTGCTGACCCTGTCTCAGCATTACCACAGTCCCAACCTCATACCTCCCCTGCCTGCATTCAGCACCCTTCCCCATTCTCCTGCCCGTCTGACTTTGAGCTCAAACTGACAGAAGACTGGGATGCGATCACTCCTGTGCCTACCAGGCTCTTGCAGGGTTTCCTTAGCAACAGCTTCATTAAGGAAACCCATCAGAAAAGAAATGCAAAAAGGCTGTTCTCACATCTGAACAGAGTACCCTGCATAAAATCGGAATGGCTTTGGAAGGAAAACTGGACTGGAGACAAAGAGGCCGCAGGTCTCCTCAAAAAGCCTCATAAGCCAAAACGTTCTTAAAGGGCACGCGGTCTCTCCGGAACTTTGAGATGAAAGGAGGTCAAGGACCTGAGCCTCTGTGTGAGCTGGCAGGTGCCAGTCTAGTTTTCCAAACACTTCTTTGCTAGAACTTTCTCTTAAGGTCCTTGTGTTGTTGGGGGTGGGGGAAGCCACAGGAGGCAGGGTTGCCTTTAAGAACCACAGAAAGGGGGATTAAAATAACAGTGGAAGACTTTGTGAGAGGAGCCCGGGTCCCGCCTCCAGATTCTCCATCTTTAAAACTGGCTGCCAGTGGCGAGGCAGCTGTCCAGACACTGCAGGTGCCTGCAAGCCAGCTGCTGCAGGAACAGTCAGTGCCTGCCACCCACAAGCCTCCCTTCCGTGCATATTTTTCTATGTTGCAACATTGCTTATGTCCCCGGGACCAATGCATCTGGAGCAGCCCCCTAGAAGCCATGCAGTGGGAGCATGTCCCCCCTTTTTTTTTCTGTAGAACCTGGTTCCCCTTCAGCTCAGCTCAACCGTCATGGATCATGACTGTTTGCTGCTCAGTGAGCTTCAAAAGCAGGCAGGCAGGCAGGCGCCTGTGAAACCTTCATGGTCAGCACACAGATCTGTACGTAGCCAGCCATTTGCTGTCATGTGGGAGTGCCAGATAATTACCACAAACCAGCCAACACAGGCTGTGCTTGCACTTACACACACACACACACACACACACACACACACACACACACACACACACTGAGAGAGAGAGAGAGAGAGAGAGAGAGAGAGAGAGAGAGGACGCATCTATTCTGTAGAGACCCTTCCCAGCACAGCTGAAGCCCCATGTGTCATTCATCCGTTCAGATGTCCATGCAGAGATTTTTAAAGACAGAAGGGACTTCTGCTAATCACATCGCCATTCCTTCCAAAATGCCCACATTTGACCAAGCCATGCATTCCCATCGGTTCCACACTTAATCAAGTACCAAAAGCTTGTCCTACTTCGGAAAAACTACAGGCCCTTCTTTTTACTGTGATTATAAAATCCCACCAGAACTCATTATTTTGCTGCCTGCTCTGCTGGCAGACAAACGCCCCGGGATGAGTCAACAACAAACAGCCTTCCTCTTTGGGCAGACTAGGAGAAGCCAGGAACTGCTCTGTGCCGCAGGGCCACGTTTGCCACGGAGCACCACTGCCCTCTAGTGTTTGCCTGAGGCCATGCACTTCGATAGCAGAGCTAGTCCAAATCAACGCCCACACGTTTTCAGAGAAAACATTTTATTTTGCAAAATGTGTGTTTGCATGCCCAACTGTGAAAACAGTTTTGCAGCATATGCCCAAACCCCCTGCCTTTAATCTGTAAAGGTAACTTCAGTAACTGCAGACGCAAAGCTGAGCTGGGATAATTGGGAGCCACCCAGCACTCGGGATCCAGCTGAGCCTAACAGACTCCATTCCCCGGACCTTCCAGGTGTGTTTGGAGACTCTGCTATACCTTAAAGATATCTTCTGAAACCCCTAGGCATGAAGACAGCAGGAGCAGCCTGCTGCAGACCGGTGGACGGACACGGGACCATCTATCAGGCTTCCCTGGATCCTTCCCAGCAAACCCAATGAAGCCCAGCACTCCTCACTTTGAGAGCATGGCTTATAGCAGGGTCCCACCCTCCTACCCTTGACGCACCAGTGCCCTCGCTGTCCTTTGGCGAAACATGACCAGCTTGACCCCTGTGGGCCCTCCATGCTCCAGGCCACTGAGGTTCTAGCATCCCACCATGCCACCTCTGCCCTTCAGCCACTTGGGTATTGGTGGGACTCAACTGTGCTGTATCCCAATCAATGTACACTTCACTAAGCTTTGTGTATGCCTGGCCTGGGCCATCCCGTCCTCCAGTCCTCTACGAGACCTGTATGTAGCCCTGGCATCTCTGGAGAGCACAGCCTAGAAGGCAAGTGATATAGCTCAGCACGGAAAGGAGATGCCACTAAGCCTGACAACTGAAGTCAGGGACCCACACAGGGGAAGGAGAGGACGGACTATCCAAGTTGTGCTCCGGCCACACGCATGCTGTGGCACAGGTGCCCACACGCATGCACAGATGCACGCAAATAAAATGAATGTAATCATAATACACGTACACACACGTTCACAGGGCTTGGCCCAGTGTTGGGCCCTGAGCAGAGCCGAGTCAAACGGTAAATGTCAGCTTCCTGGAGGCTGGCATCTTGCCTTGGGCCATTTCCCAGGTAACTGACGTTCCTACATCGAAGCACCAAATTTCGCCTCTTCTGCCTCCTGATTTCAGGAAACCAACAGAGAACAGAAGCTGGGGCCTGCCCTGGCCTTCCCTGAGGACACTGGGTGCAGCCGGTCTCTCGATTCTCCCTCACTGTGAGGCCACAGGTGTCCGTCCCCCTATATGGAATGGCCAGCAAAACTGGGGAAATCTCCCTCTGTGGCCGAGCTGACAACTGACACTTCAGACAGCCCCTTAGACTATCCTAAGGGGGGCTCTACAGCAAGTAGGACTCAGGGAGGCCAAGAGTTCCCGGCAGCTGTCAGCCATCTGACGCGGGGGCTGGAGATGAACTCGGGTCTCGGCAAGAGCAGAATGTGCTGTCACTCCAGCCTCGGGTTAATCTATTAAGCTATTTTTCCTTCCAAAGAAAAGAATCTCTGGGGGGGGGGGGGGCCGAGACTCGGCTGAGCACCGTCTGCTCTTCCAGATGGACCCAGGTTCAATTCCCAGCACCCACGCAGCAGCTCACAAGTCTAACTCCAGTTCCAGGGGATCCGACAACCTAACACAGACAGACATGTAGACAAAACACCAATGCACATAAGATAAAAATAAATAAATCATTTTTAAAAAATATAATAATCTCTGCGGTGAACGTGGCAACCATCAGCGTATCAAGCACAAGTGACTGGATGGGAGTCTGGCTGCCATCATGCTTTCTGCGTGTGTGGGTGGAATGGCTCTGAAGTCCCTCCTGCCCTCTGCCCTGTCTGCCCAACGGCCCACACTTCCCTCACTCTCATCAAGGCCAACAGTGTGGTTCTTTTTTTTTTTTTTTTTTTTTTTTGGTTTTTTCCAAGACTGGGTTTCTCTGTGCAGCTTTGAAATCTGTCCTGGCACTCACTCTGAAGCCCAGGCTGGCCTCAAACTCACAAAGATCCGCCTGCCTCTGCTTCCCAAGCACTGGGATGAAAGGTGTGTGCCACCACCACCTGGCAACAGTGTGGTTCTTATCTGCACACCAAATGCAGCCTGCCTTTTGCCTCTCAGAGCACAGTGGCCAATTGCAATTACTCTCCCTGGTCGTATCCTCCTCAGGCGCCAGGCTTCTATGTTTCAGCCTTTTCGCCTTCCCAAAACAGCCTAGACTCACAGACAGCTCACCCTGGACCCTTCACCACCCAGATCTTGCCCTACTGTGCCCTTAGAGCAGACCCCAAAGTCTCTGCCCTCCTTGCCACACATCCTACTGGCTGCATTCTCTGCTTCCATCATGGCTTCTGTGAGAGTCAGACTCCTAGCACTCTATTCTGCCTTCCGGGGTCACCTCCAATGACCCTAGGTCCTTGGGCCACCTGCTCCCCTTATGAACGCGTGTCATTCATAAGCCGCTCACTACCTGCCTTCCCTATGAGTCTGCCTCTCAGTGACGGCGGGGTGGCTGCTTCTCTCTAGGTCTATTTTAACAGGGTGTCTACTCAGCCAGGGTTCTTGGGCCGACTGCTGCCTGCTGGAGCCCTGGCTCCCTTGGCTTTGCTACAGATCCGCTCCACCTGGCTGCACGTGGCTAACAGCCTCCAGGCCTCTAGGCTGGGGAGCACTGTGGTCAATCCACCTCAGTGTGCTCTTTGGGCTCAGGTTTAACCAACATTTGTGCGGTACCTGGTGGGGGACAGAAGCCACACAAGCCTCAGGTTTTACAAACCCAACAGCCCAGCATTACCAATGGCAACCATTTCACAAGTGACAAAGGCAAGAGCCGAGAGAGGCATGTCAAGGTTGCAACGGTGGCAAAAAAAAAAAAAAATTGGGGCAAGATGGTGAACTCTGAATTTTGAAAATATCCAGAAGTGGAGATGATGGGCACACAAATAATCACATGTATTTGGCTCATGGGCTAGGACCCATTGATTTTTTTTCATGCTGCACAATCACTGAGCTGGATCATGAGTGACACATTCCAGGAGACCTGAGTCACCAGCCACAGAGATGGACAGGCACGTGCTCACCTGCCTCAGGTTGATGTACACAGCGTTCTGCAGAAACTCCGACGCTTCCATGCCACGCTTCTGAATAGCCAGGACACGCACGGCCTTGACACACGCTTCCAGCTCAATCACCCCGGCATTCTTATACTGGAGGTATAAAGTAAACATGTCCATCAGCAAGAAAAGCAAGGATGTTTCCAGAGTTAGGAAGCTGCCACGGAGATTCCAGATGTCCCCAGCAGCACTTCCCGCGCGCAAAGCCCTTGGTGTCCTCTGGGAGAGTCTGTCTTAGTGGTTACAAGTTGGAGTAAACCTATGACCATCTAAGTGTGTTGCACTGATTAAAATCATATAATCACAATGCTTGCTATGCTACAGGTTTCCAGAGGGGGCAGGCAGGCTGAGGTCCCTTCAAGACCAGAAGTGATTAGCATTTAGAGGAGTTTGGGTTTGGGGATTTGGATTTTCGGGTTAGGGATGCTCAGGCCATATAATGGATGGATGCTCTGCCGTTTTTAATTAAATGTTGCTCTCACACTTGCAGCTTTAATGCAGCTATTGGGAATGCGTTGCCTTTTGCAGGAGACATCTGGGCTGTGTTCAGTGCTGCTGATCTTGTCTCAGAGCCACCTGTACCCACACCTCAGGCACTGAAACAGAACAGGTTCTGTGGGACTCATCTGAACCACTGCTACTTACAGAGGTGGTTCTCAACCTGAGGGTCACAACACCCGCCCCCCACCCAGGGATCACCTGCATATCAGGTGTCTTTACATTTACCATTCATAACAGTAGCAGAATTGCAGTCATGAGGTAGCAATGAAAGTAACTTTATGGTTGGTGGGGGTCACCAAAACATGAGGAACTGTATTAAAGGGTCACACTCAGCTTTAGGAAGGCTGAGAACCACTGACTTGCTCCCATGGGACAGAGAAAGAATTCAGCACCATGGACAGCCCTCAAGAACCTTGGATAGCGCTCCTGCGCCTCAGAAAGCGCTCAGGCTCAGAGGAACTAGGTAGCAAACTGCAGTGTCCCTGCCCAGGAGCATCTTACAACGTATTCTCAAGCTACCGGTATAAACAAAACAGATCTGGGATGCATGAGTGTAAGCAGAGGGCGCGAGTGATGACAGACATTCACCAACGACTGCCTGGACGTAAGGACCAAATGAGCACAGTTCTCTGCTCTACCAGATCACTGCCCTACTGTCTGTGCACACTTGATGATGGCCCAGTTACACACACACACACACACACACACACACACACACACACACACACACACGACACTGGTGAGGACAGGTGACGTGAGCCTATTTTCTTGTGCCTAAAGAAAGGTGTACGGTGGGGCTGGAGAGATGGCTCAGAGGTTGAGAGCACTGCCTGGCTGTTCTTCCAGAGGACCTGAGATCGATTCCCAGCAACCACACCATGGTGGCTCACAACCATCTCTAGTGAGATTTGGTGCCCTCTTCCGACATGCAGGCAAAAACACTGTACATATGAAAGATAAATAAATCTTACAAAAGAAAAGAAAGAAAGATGTAAGGCTGCAGATGGTCTGAGGTTCCCACCAAGTCTCAGTGGGAAACACAGAAATGAGAACGTGGCTCAGGAAAAGCAAGGCATGGATTTCCCCCTTCCATCTGCATTACCTACAATATGAGGGGCAGGCTTTGCCCAGGTGCCATGCACAATACTGAACCCAGGAAGAGGAGGCGATAACCAATGCTTCACTGAGCAGTGTTAATGAGCCTGCCACTGTGCTGGCCATTTCTATATGTAAAAATCATTGACCCTGATTAAGCACTCGATGCAGCAGAGAGACGAGAAAACAGCATCCGAGGCTGAAGACGTGAAGAGTCGGATGGTTAGAGGCAGCAGAGGGGAGCTCTGTCCACATCCTAACGTCAGACTGCTGTCTACTCTGCACAGTGTAGAAGGGCCATTCTGGGGACAGAGCTCCCTGACTCCTCTGCTGTGCCAGGCAGACCAGTCCCCCCCCACCCCCACCCCGCCCGCCCCAGAGGCGAAATTCCAATGTTCACTAACACGGTACACTGTGATGGTGGTCACTGAGGCCCTGGCCTGGCTGGTGAAGTACCACCCACCTGAAGGAAGCCACAGTGTGGCCCACAATGGTAAGAGGGTAGGTCTCAAGTGTGCACAGGTAGAACCCTATTTCTCCAGGCCTACACCACCTTCTTACAGCCTCATAAAATCTCATTATGGTGTTCTTCTTGAAGACTTTTTCTAAACTAGACATGAAAAGGCTCTGCAAGGGGGGCGGGATTAATTTGACTTTTTTTTTTTTTTTTTTAATGGCTAGCTTTAAAATGAACATTAAAAAGTCAATCTGGGGCCAGCAACATGGCTCAGCAAGTAAAAACACTTGTCACACAGACTGGCAACCTGAGTTCCTGAGTTCAATTCCTGGGACTGACAGGATGGAAGGGGAAAAATCAATACCATAAGTGTACTCCAGCCTCCAGATACATGCACACGCAAGCACTAAATAAACAAATGTCATTTTTTAACAGAGAAAGCTGTGTTTCTTTTGTTTGCTTTGTTGAGACAGGATGTCTCTGTGTAGCCCTGGATGTCCTGGAACTTGCTCTGTAGACCAGGCTGGCATAGAACTCACGAAGATCCACCCCGACAAGTGCCGTCACGGCCTGGCTTAGCAAACTACATTTCTATCCAACAGCTTAAACAGACAGGATGGCAAGAAATTCCACTTGTAAAATAAGCAAAGAGACACACAATAGTTCGGAATACAAAGAAGCATCCAATCAGTTGTATTCTATACAGGAAACACTCACACACTATGCAGAGAGGGCAGAATGCTCATGTAAAAATGCAGGGCCCCTGGCACCTCCTGCAGAGGCTACAGCACTGGGAGGAGGAGGAAGTTCTTCCTAGAATAAGCAGCTTACTGTGTATTCCACCAAACGCCAACTTTACATTACATCAAATAATGTATTTTAGAATTGCTCAAGAATAATAAACCTATCATCCCAACCAGAAAGAAGATTTCACAAGGCAGGCTGGGAAGGGCTCAATGCAGGCTAGGGAGGCTCAGTGCAGGCTGGGGAGGCTCAGTGCAGGCTGGGGAGGCTCAGTGCAGGCTGGGAAGTGCTCAGTGCAGGCTGGGGAGGCTCAGTGCAGGCTGGGGAGGCTCAGTGCAGGGGGGGGGGGGGGGGGGGGGGGCGGGGGGCTCGTGCGGCTGGGGAGGCTCGTGCAGGCTGGGAAGTGCTCAGTGGGGGGGGGGGGGGCCGTCAGGCTGGGGAGGCTCAGTGCAGGCTGGGAAGTGCTCAGTGCAGGCTGGGGAAGGCTCAGTGCAGGCTGGGGAGACTCAGTGCAGGCTGGGGAGACTCAGTGCAGGCTGGGGGGGGGGGGGGGGGGGGGGGGGGGGGGGGGGGGGGGGGGGGGGGGGGGGGGGGGGGGGGGGGGGGGGGGAAGGCTCAGTGCAGGCTGGGGAGGGCTCAGTGCAGGCTGGGGAGGCTCAGTGCAGGCTGGGGAAGGCTCAGTGCAGGCTGGGGAGGCTCAGTGCAGGCTGGGGAGGGCTCAGTGCAGGCTGGGGAGGGTTCAGCTCAGGTTGGAGGCAAATCACAGTAATCCAAAGACAGTGGGGGTCAACTGGGAGCCACCATGACCTGTGCTGCCAGCAGAGGCAGGGGGATCTCTGTGAGTTCAAGGCCAGTTTGTTCTACAGTGTGAGTTCCAGGACAGCCAGAGCTATACAGAGAAACCCTGCCTCAATAATAATAATAATAATAATAAGAAGAAGAAGAAGAAGAAGAAGAAGAAGAAGAAGAAGAAGAAGAAGAAGAAGAAGAAGAAGAGGAAGAAGAAGAAGGTTGGACTGGAGCTCAATGTTAGCACTTAACCTAGCTTGTGAAGGGTCTGGGTTCAATCCCTAGCACCTCAAAAATAAATAAATAAATGAATAAATGGAGCAGTGAGCCATGGGTACTCACAGTCTTGACATGGGAGGTGCTAGAACACAGAGAACAGACACCGCTTATGCCAGAGAAGAAGTTCACCTCCAAGTAAAGTTTTCGTGCCGTTTTTATAACATGACCGCTCACATTGTGTGCTGGCTGGTTTTATGTCAACTTGCCACAAGATAGAGTCATGTGAGAGGAAGGAATCTAGACTTGAGAAAATTCCTGCATAAGATCGGGCTGCAAGGGGTTGGGGATTTAGCCCAATGGTAGAACACTTGCCTAGAGAGCACAAGGCCCTGAGCTCCAAGAGGAAAAAAAAGATCAAGTTGCAGGCAAGCACATAGCACATTTTCTTAATTTGTGATTGGTGGGGGAGGGCCCAGCCCATGGTGGGTGGTGTCATCTCTGGATTGGAAGCCCTGGGATCTATAAAAAAAGCAGACCAAACAAGCCATGGGGAGCAAGCCAGTAAGCAGCACCCTCCAACGCCTCTGCATCAGCTCCTGCCTCCAGGTCCCTGCCCTGTTTGAGCGCCTGCCCTGACTTCCTTCAATGACATGGAAGTGTAGGCAAAATAAACCCATTTCTCCCCAGGTTGCTTTTGGTCATAACAGTAATCCTAACTAGGACACCCTGGTTTTCAGAAGTCTAGAAAGCTGATGTAGAAATATCAACAATGATTATCCCTGAATGGGCTATGATGACCTTTTTCCAAACTTATGCTAAATATATACTGTTTGTAATCAGAAAAAAAAAATAAACATTTTAGGCATATGGTGCTATGTACTGGAGAATAATACAATGTTTACAAAGCAAGTAAGAAAAATAGGTTGGTGAGACAGCTCAGAGGGTAAAGCACTTGTGTCTCGCCTGATAATCTGAGTCTCGTCACCACGACCCACGTGGTGGAGGGAAGAAACCACCCCTCCGTATTGTTCTCTGACCTTCACATGTGTGCACGCACGCACACGCACGCATGCACACACACACACACACACACACACACACACAGAGTAACATCAACGAAACTGACGTATAATCTGCGTTGGATATTTTTTTTTAAGATACTGCAACACGACACAACGTCATCAACAGGGAGCTTTGTGGTTGGAAAGACACAACAAGGGCATGAAAACTGTACAAAGCCATCGAGTCACCTTGCTGTAATATGAAATGGCCTCTTTGTATTTGTCAATTATGTCCTCAGGGCTCAGGCAGTTCTTGGCACGTCCGATCTCAGTACTGGTGTCAGGGTTTATGCCATTGGTGGTGAGGGCGCCTGCAGACAGAAAAAGAGAAGACAGTCTTTTGCTTCTTCCTTCTTATTCCCTCATTACTTTAAGGAGGAGTGTGTGGGAGACAGGGCCTCAGTGCATGCCACTGAAGTCTAAACCCCGTTCGGTCTTCAGGTTATACTCGGGCTGTAGCAGTCTCAACTGCATTGTATGCAGTGTTAACTAACTCTGATGAGCTAACCCTCTCTGTGAAGATTTTCCATTAAAGAACATGAAAGTAGCATACATAAAAGTAGCATAAGGACAATGACCCAGGGACCACACTGAGGCCTCAAAGGAGGGAAAACGTATGAGCCACTTCCTGAGCTGTACAGCAGCCAAGAAAATTACTTAAAAGTGCTAGTCGCCTGTCCACGGCTGTCGTTTTTCTATTTCTGACCGACCCTTGCCACCAAACTCACACAGGGGAAGAGCTGTGGAGAACTCCCACCTTCAGAACAGAAGAAACTACAGAGATAACTCCAACTGGGAGAAGAAAAGACGTAACTGTCTTTGATGCTAGAGAACACTCAAAATCTACCTGGTTTAAACCTTGGTGTCTAAGCTTCTCCTAAGTCACGTGGTAATCTTACAGACAAGGGCATCTCCCAAAAGGCCCACTGCCCCTACCTTCGGCTCAGGGCCCAGTGTTCTAACTGCGAGGGCCAGGGTGCTCTTTGCACACTGCCACGGGCGCCACAAAAGTGCACGTGGTACCAGGTCCTCTCATCCAGGGCCAGTTTTGGGACAAGACAGGAGAATAATGAGTACATAGAGATGTGGGAAGACGGACTTGTGATGGAGAGATGAAGAGCTAAGCTAGGAGACTGCAAAATGGGGAGAAGAAAGAGCATCGTGTGTAAAATCCTCTTGCAATAAAGAGAGAGAGAGCTTTAGGAGAGGCATGAGGAGGAAGCGGGAGGAAGAAAGCATCTCAAATCCGTCTGTCCTTTGTAAGAACTAGATTCAAATCCATGAGGGCCAGGGTCACAAGACTTGGGCATTCACAGGCCCAGGCTGATTCAAGAACACAGCTATGGCACCTGGGGTTAGCATACCTGCCATCCAGTAGAGGAAGCCAGCACCTGCAGTACTGCACCACCTGCACCCCCTGCACCACTGCAACACCTGCATCACTGCACCACTGCACCACCTGCGCCATCTGCGCCACTGCATCACTGCACCACTGCACCACCTGCGCCACCTGCACCACTGCATCACTGCACCACTGCACCACCTGCGCCACCTGCACCACTGCAACACCTGCATCACTGCACCACTGCACCACCTGCGCCACCTGCACCACTGCATCACTGCACCACTGCACCACCTGCGCCACCTGCACCACTGCATCACTGCACCACTGCACCCCTGCACCACTGCCACCTGCACCACTGCATCACTGCACCACTGCACCACCTGCATCACTGCACCACTGCATCACTGCACCACTGCATCACTGCACCACCTGCGCCACCTGCATCACCTGCATCACTGCACCACTGCACCACTGCAACACCTGCACCACTGCACCACCTGCATCACCTGCCACTGCACCACCTTAACACTGGAAGTGGCACCGGGACAGTGGCAAGTCTGCAGCTCACCCTTGCAGAGCTGAGAGCACTAAGTTGCGGATGGTAAGATGTGTACATTTTAAGATGTTATAAAAATTGTGAGGCTGGTGAGATGGTTTGGGCAGTATGGTGCCGGCTGCTGAAACTGACCTCAGTTTGATTTCCCAAGACTCGCAGGGTAGAAAGAGAGAAGTGGCTCCCACCAACTGACCCCCACATGCTCCCTGGGGCTGCTGTGTACCCACACACACACACACCAAGTAATAATGAAACTTGAGCACTTGAATTGGAGCTTTAAAGATGGACACGTGCTTACAATTCCAGGACACAGGCTGAAGCAAGAGTTCAAAGCCAGCCTAGACTAGAGAGGAAGTTCAAACCCAAACCAGGCTATAAGACCCTGTCTCTTAAAAAAAAAAAAAAATAGGTGATAGATAGATAGACAGACAGACAGACAGGCAAACATGGATGTCCTGTTGTCTCTCTTATGAGGTACAGAGAGAGAACGAAATGAATAAATAAAAATGCCTGGCCTTGATTAAAAGAGGAAGAGGAAGCCTCCATACAAGGTGGCTTAAATCCTTCAAATTTGCTGTTCTCTTTAAAATAAGTTTCAGATATTTTATTTGCTGTGTACTGTGGGACCTATTTTTAATATTAAATAAAATTCTTTTGAGTGTTTTTGTTTGGTTGGGTTTTGGTTTTTTTTGTTTTTTTGTTTTTTTGTTTTTTTGTTTTTTTTGAGACAGGGTCATTCTATGAACTCTGGCTGGCCTGGAACTTGCTGTATAAGGCCTAGTTAGCCTCAAACTCAAAGACATCACCTGCCTCTGCCTTCCAACTATAGGGATTAAAGGTTGCACCACCATACCCACCCTCTAAATAAAATTTGTAAACACAAATGGGAGGGGGAGGTAATGAACATCTCAATGCCAATAAATTACATAATCCAGATGAAACGGGAAAGCTCTTAGAAAGATACAAAATACCTAAGAAGGAAAGGGAAATCTGGAAAGCCCAAAGACATTGAGCTAATGACCAAAAGCATTCCAAGAAAGAAAATCAAGGTGCAGATGGCCTCAGTGGTGAAGTCTACCAAGTTTCTATGAGTAAATAAACATACTCTACCCAAAAACACCAAAGGAAGGGGCACTATCAGCAACTCGCTTAGTGAGGCCAACACTGCCCTAACACCAAAGCAGAGGAGAACTGGGCAGGGAGAAACCCCAGCCCCAGAAAATCCATGCTTAACAGCCAGTGTGTGTCCTTCATGAGCTTGGACACTAACATTTCCCCCTAACAAGAGCTCACTGAACCAGGCAAACTACAGACAATCACAGGGTATGAGCAAGGGAGGAGAGAACAGCTTCAGATCTAAAAATCCAATTATCACAGTGTGTGTGCGTGAATAAAGGACAAAGGATGCAGGATCGTCTAGATGAGGAGGGGAAAGACATAAAAATCCAACACTTTCCCAATCGAAACCCTTCCCACACTAGAACAGATGAGATGCTCTCATGCTGATAAGGGAATGTTAGCTTTAAAACCAACCTACAGCTAACACCATACTAATAATGATAAGAGGCTCAGAACCCCAGGGTAAGGTCTCAGCCAGGACATCCAGATCCAAAAGCAAGAAGTTTGTTTTCAGGGGCCATGATCTTGCACACGAGAGACTGTAACAAAACCCACTGAGCCAATAAATGAAGTCAGACGGGCTGTAGGGTAAAAGGGTTCAACACCTAAAAGATCAAATGCCTCAGTATGCTTTGCAGCTAACCGGGTGGTAATGATATTATGACAAGTCCACTCCGAAGTATTTAAACAGCTAAGAATAAGTGAGATGGGCTGGGGAAATGGTCCAGGAGTTAACAGCACTTGCTGCTCTTGCAGAGAACCAGTTTGGTTCCTAGAACCCACATCACGTGACCCACACTACTTGTCATGCCCAGCTCCAGGGGATCCAATGCCGCCTTCGTCTGGCCTTGGTAAAGACATACACCCATGTGCACACACATGCACACATACATCTAAACAATAAATATTTTTAAAATTATTTTTTAAAATGCACTATATATATATATATATATATATATATATACACACACACACACACACACACACACACTCTCTCTCTCTCTCTCTCTGAAAATTGTAATTTTCAGAGCTGAAAAAAATTAAAGATACATGGCCAAGAAATACCACTTGCCTAACCTTGATCCCCAAAATGCAGGGGTAAAAAAAAAAAGAGAGAGAGAACAAAGAGAAAATAAGTAGAAAGATATTCCATGTCCATGGTTTGGAAAATTCAGTGTTCTTTGTTTTTCTATATGCAGAGGCATATGTACATGCCTATGCTGTATGTGCCTGTGTATGGATACAGACACTGAATGCAGTACCCATGGAGCCCAATAGAGGGCAGTGGATTTCCTGGAGCTGGAGTTATAAGCAATCACGTTGTAGGATGGGAACCAAACTCGGGGCTTCCCCAAGAGTAGTAAATGTTCTTAACTGCTGAATCGTCTCTCCAGCCCTAGAAGACGCAATATTGTTTCATGTGTTTATTTTATGGCGTTTTGTTTGAGACAGGGTTTCTCTGTGTAGCCCTGGCTATCCTGGAACTCACTCTGTAGACCAGGCTGGCTTCAGATTCAGAGATCTGTCTGTCTCTGCCTCCCAAGTGCTGGGATTAAAGGCATGCACCATCACCACCCAGCTAGATGTAATATTCTTTAGCTGACAGTAGGTAATGCACCCCGTGTTGGTCTACAGACTCAGAAAAATCACTATTAAAATCCTGGCAAGATTCTTTTCAGGAACTGACTATCTATCCCTAAAATTCACATGGAAATTCAAGGAACCTCAAAGAAAAATGAAGTGAGTACTAATTTTAAATGTGTCTATTTTGTTTTTCCTTATCCTTTAAAACTCTACAGTGGACATGATTTTGACAAGTCATGTTTAAAAGTATACACGTAACCCCCTGAAATAATTATGAAGATGTAAATAAATGCTTAGTAAAAAGAAATCTTAATAAGCATGCTGCTAAACTCTCATAAACTGCAAACAGAAGTCATAGCACATCACACTCCATGGGAAGTTTACCATACTAACCAAAGCTTTTTGGAGGCTCTAATTCAGTAACAAAGAAACAAAGGTAGACTCCATGTGATAACCAACCCCACCGATGATATGGAGAGGAAAGGCCTAGAAATGCCCATGCTGATACTAGTTCAACAGGTCAGCGCTGACTCTTTTCTTCAGAGACTGAAGTTTCATACATAAGTCAGGATAAATTTGGTGAAACTGTACGAGACCCAGAGCTGCCTTTTAAATAGAACTGTAAAGGTAAGCCACTTGAAAATCTACAAAATACTCAAACAGACTGAAAGAAATACACAAGCACCTGTGACACATAGTTGGGGTGGCTCCGTCCCACAGACATGCAAATGCCTTTGTTTACTATGGAGTGCTACATACTTTAACCCAGAAAGAATATCATGGCCAGGTGGTGGTGGTGCACGCCTTTAATCCCAGCACTCAGGAGGCAGAGGCAGGTGGATCTCTGTGAGTTCGAGGCCAGCCTGGTCTGCAGGGAAGAGTTCCAGGACAGACTCCGAAGCTACCGAGAAGCCCTGTCTCTAAAAAACCAAAAAGAAAAAAAAACATATAAATCTTAATTGAGCCCAAGAAATCAAGAGACCTCTTCTCCTGTCCAATCTAGTCAATGAATCTTCTCTGACATGTACCCAACATGCGTAATAAAGATGCTTCTCAAACCAGTAAGAAGCCTCAGTGTGGACTTTGGGAAGCTTCTGCCACCTTCTAAGCAGGTGTCAAGGCTGTAATGAGACCCGGCCTTCAGAACACCTTGTTCTCACTCAGCCACTCCGGGATGAAACAGCGCTGTGCCAATCCAGGATTTCCCTAGCCTTGTCAGACAGACGACTTGTACCTAGAGCATAGAAAGGACTGTGGAAACTCAATAATTAACAGGCAGATGAGAGCAGCCTTTCCTCACAGCAAATACACCAGTGATGAGTGTACTTAGAAAAGGTGCTCATTAACTGCAAGAGAACCAGCGATGCAGTGAGGTTCCACTGCATACCCAGCAGGAGTCAGAAAGGTAGCAACTGCTGTGGCAGACACAGAGCGGCAAGCTCAGGAGCAGGGCTGCAGGGACCGTCTCATGGAGAACTTTCTGTAGGCATAAGGGGATTTAAACGAGGAACACACAAAAGTTCCCACAATGCTCATAGCAGCACTGTTCCTAGCAGCCAAAGAGTAGCTTCATGAGAGGGTGCGTGGGCTGACAGACCAGAGGGACAAAATGTGGCATGTTGACAGGCCAGGGTAACATGCTGACGTGATGTGAACTCCTGAGCCATGCTACAAGGATGGACCTTTAAAAACTTAAAGAAGCCAGTTCCAAATGACCACAGTTTAAGAAATGCAAGATGGACAGAGGAGGCCAGCAAGAGCCCAGGAGAGGATGGGGGAACAGAAGGAACGGACTCTGTGACTACAGAGGACGTGGAGCTTATTGCTAGGGAGATCAAAGTCCTACAGCGGCCCACTGTGCTTGGTTCTAGACTCATTTTGGAGCTGTTTCTAAAAAAGGAAACAGCATTCTCAACTGAGCTGCTAGTTTTTGTCATCGGAAGAAGACAGACACTATAATCCTCCGCCCCAATATGGGAAAAGCAGGAGAGCAGGATGAAATCAGCCAAAAGACTTTGGCTTGAAGGAGGTAGTTGTTGGATGATGTGCACACCATGCCCAGAGCGAGAAAGGAGTTTGAGAAAGGAACCGTAGCATTTAAGGTATAGTGCAGGAGCCCAGAATTCTGTCTGCAGCACACGACCGAGGAGGCCTCTCTTCTTCGTTTGCAGTGAAACAACCACCCAGAGCCAAAGGAAGCTTCCTCTGGGGGAACCCAAAACCACCTTCCATAGGACAAGCAAATGTTAAGTGCAAGTGTCGAGCTTTCTGATGGCTCTGTGAAAGAGGCTTTTCTGTGGGGCTGGACAATGCCATCAGGGGAGAAGGCCTCAGGGGCACTGGCAATAACTATTTTGTTATATATAATTCTACTGCTGAAGTTAAAACCTTCCTTTTTATTTAGACAGAAAAGAGGAGATGGTGGGGGACGTCCTTCTGCATATAAGTTTCTCTTACTGGTTGATGAATAAAACACTGATTGGCCAATAGCAAGACAGGAATTATAGGTGGGGCTACCAGATGAGCAGAATTCTGGGGAGAGGATGCAGAGAGGCGTCAAGTAGCTACCAGGAAGATAGGACCTGCCAGGCATTCTCTTGTAAGACAAGGCCATGTAGAAATAGATAGATTAAAAGTTATGGGGTAACCGGGCAGTGGTGGTGCACGCCTTTAATACCAGCACTGGGGAGGCAGAGGCAGGCGGATCTCTGTGAGTTTGAGACCAGCCTGGTCTACAAGAGCCTCCAAAGCCACAGAGGAGTCCTGTCTCCATAAACCAAAAGAAAAAAAAAAAGTTATGGGTTAACAATTAAGAGAGAGTTAGCCAGTAAGAAGCCTGAGCCATCGGCCAAACAGTTTATAATTAATATAAGTCTCTGTGTGTTTATTTGGGGCTAAGCAGCTGTGGGACCCGGCGGGACAGAAACTCCATCTACACCCCCTCCTACCCAGAGCACCACCCCATGAGCTGCCAGGGTCTGAACTGCAGAAGAGGGACAAATAAAACATGGCCAGGCTCTGTCTGGTCTAACGGCTCCTTCCAGAGACCTGAAGTTACAGGCTGTAGGCTAGGACCTGGTGAGGTAAGGGCTGGGTGTCGGAAGAGCCTCAGTTCCCTCCTACCTATCTTATCCCCCTTGGAGTGTCCAGCCCATGCTGTTTACACCTAAGGTGCATGCAAAGATGCACCCCAGTGCTAGGGCTGACTGTTGGTGGCTTTCCCAGCCTCAGGCTCTGACACAGTCCTGAATGAAATGTGAAGAATCAGTACAGTGGTGGCGCACACACCTTTAATCCCAGCACTGGGGAGGCAGAGGCAGGCGGATCTCTGTGAGTTCAAGGCCAGCCTGGTCTACAGAGTGAGTTCCGGGACAGCTTCCAAAGGCAATACAGAGAAACCCTGTCTCAAAATAAAAGGAAAAAAGAAATGTAAAGGGTCACTTGCTCATCCCCCCACAGCCACATTCCAGCCTGCATTCTGCGAACTCAGCTGCAGAAGCTATTCTAAACACTTTCAAAATTGACAAACACATTCTTCCCTACCTCAACCAAAGACTGACTTTCAGAAGTCATTTTAATATGTTCCCATCAACTTCTCTCACAAGTGTGACTGGTACAGTGAAATTCAGTACTTCAGATCAGGCTCTAATAACCAATCTTGGCTCAATAACATCAAAGCATTCAAAACTAATTCCATTTTTGAGTTTGCCTGTTTGTTTTGTTTCAGCTGCGTGCATACACGTGTGTTTGCTGTATGGGTGTGTGCATGCAGATGCCAGCAGAGGTCAGGAGAGGGTTTCAGATTCCCCAGAGCAGGAGTTACGGGCATTTGTGAGCCCAGCAACATGGTTGCTGGGAACCAAATTCAGCTCCTCTACAAGAGCAGGAAGCATTCTTAACCACTGAGCCATCTCTCCAGCCCCCAGGACTTTTGTTTATTTGTTTGTTTGTTTGTTTGAGATGTTTGTTATTGAGACAAGCTGTTGATACAGAGTTCAAGCTGGCTCCTGCCTCAGCCTCCTGAGTGCTAATGAGATTACAGGTTTATAGCTCCATACCTGGCTTGTTGACCTAACTCTCACAAGCACAGGAAGTCACTGGCTCCTGGCACAGGAAGCCCTGCTCTTGTGTACATTTTTCCTTAGAGAGCATACAAAAAGGTACAAGCACCTGGGCCCTCTACACTCTCCACAAAGCACACTGAGGAACTTGGCCAGCAGTGTAGAGACAGGACTTGAATCAGATAGCACAAGTAGGAAGACAAAGCCCAAGATGAACGCAGCCGTTTTGAGCTGGAAGCCCGAGGAAACGGGCCTGCCTGGTCTATGGTCTTTGAAGAAAGGCGTCTGCTACTGCACTATTTATTACCTACTTGGCCATTGTTTCTAATTAAGCCAGAAATTATTGAACTCATCACAAAATACTTAAGCACTGTAACAAAACAAGTTTCTGCTGGACTAATTATAGAAACTAAGAAGTGTAAGAAAGGCCCAACAGTGTAAAAAAGAAAGAAAAAAAAATGCAAGATATCTTAAGAACACATATATTCATCCAGGCTTGGTGGCTCACATGTTAGGAGGCTGAAGCAGGAGGATTGCCACTAATTCAAGGCCAGCCTGGGCTACACAGCAAGACCTTTTTGCTACCACCAACGATAATAATAATAGTTTATGAAAAAAGTAATAGGGAATTAAAATCACTGTGGAAAGGAGCGTAGGCCATAGACTCAGAGCAAAGTCATTAGTACCATGAAAGGGATCAAACCGACAGCATAAGCATGCTCAGAGCATTCCGGAGAACTCAAGGCATGATTCTCCAATCATTCACTTCACCATGCTAGGGGGAAATTGCTTCTCTTCACCAAACACGCGAAGCAACGGGGTGCCCCATCAAACAAGGACCAGACTATAATCAGGTTTGTCAGAGTTCTGATTTAAAGTTACTTAAATCAGAATGTTCCAGAGGTCACTGGAACCATTCATTCACGACACCATGAAACAAGCACTTAAAAAAAAATAAAATAACAACCAAAAGAAACTAAAGCACAGAGATCATGTACCTGGGTCAATGAGAACTTCTTGCGCCCCTGGAAAAAAGAACAGATTGCGGTCTTTTATTTGGAAAACGAAAACCACTTTTAAAGACAACTAGTAGGACGACACATTTGACAGTTTGCATATACCCTGAGAAGCCTGGGAAGCTTGCATCTACCTTAGCTGTGAGCAACAGCATGGCAGGCTCGGGAAAAACAGGAAATGGACTGTTAATCACGGCATCAACAAGCAGGAAAGAAGCCCCTTACCCCTGCCCTTCCTGCGCTGTAAAACTCAGGCTTGTCACTCTCCCCAAATGAGTTAAAGAAACCCTAATTTCACCAATAAATCAATAACTAAATAAATTGTTTTGCAAGTATATATGAGCACTGCAGACATCATCAAAGGCCTCAAAGGAAGTGCGATAAAAGTACACTCCTCCCCAGATCATCCTGTCTGTCTGTCTGTCTCTCTCTCTCTCACACACACACACACACAAACACACACAGAAAGGAAAAATGAAGTATGAACTACAGGACACTTATCACAGCTAATGTTTTGTGATGTTTAGAGGTAGCTTATGCTGAAGCTGTAGCTCAGTTGGTGGGATGTTTGACTAGTATGTACTTAGTATGCACCTAGTATGCACACAGCCCTGGGTTCAATCCACAGCACCACATGAACTGGGCACAGTGGCACACACCAGTAACCCCAGCACTCGGAAGAGATCATGGAGAGATCAAGGCCATTCTTGCCCAAATAAGTTTAAGACATGGATGAGTTACACGTGATCCTATCTCAAAGCAGCTGGTGGAGGCTGGAAAGATGGCTCAGTAATTAAGAGTGTTGCTCTTGCAGAGGACCCAGATGCAGGTGTAGGCACTCAAACTGTGCAGCTGCCTATAACTCTAGCTCTAGGGGATCCAATGCCCTCTTCTGGTCTCTCATGCACATTCTACATACACATAGATACATACATACATACATACACACACACACACACACACACACACACACACACAAAGACCAGAGGTCAACCCTGTATGCCATGCCTCTGAAGATATCCACCAAATTTTGTGTTAATTTCTTTTTTGAGACAGAGTCTGTTAATTGCCTAGGGCTTGCCAATTAGGCTAGGCAGACCCAAGAACCCACCTGTCTCTGCCTCCCCAGCATTGAGATTCCAATATACCACACCCACCTGGTTCCGTTTACGTTGGTTCTGGAGGTAGAAGTCAGGTCCTCAGCTGGGTGGTGGTGGCACACGCCTTTAATCCCAGCACTCAAGGAGGCAGAGGCAGGCAGATCTCTGAGTTTGAAGCCAGCCTGGTCTACAGAGTCTCAGGAAAGCCAGGGCTACACAAAGAAACCCTATCTCAAAAAGCCAAGGGAAAAAAAAAAAAGATCCCGGTCCTCAGAGGCAAGCACTCTGGTAACCATGCAACCTCTACAGCCCCTTGTGTGCGTTTAATTTTTTTATTTCTCAGTAATGTTTTAGGATATGTGCATATGTGCAATAAATGCACATATACCATTGCATGTATGCATGTGCGGCTCATGTGTTCACTGGGGATGCTAAAGCAGAGGAATCCGGAGCTCCAGGCCAGCGTGGGTTACACAATAAGACTGTGTCTCAAAACACATCAAGCAAAACAGGAAGTGACTCTGCGGCTTTAGGTCAGGTAACATCATTGTCACTAACACTGCGGTGCCCATCTTCCCCGGACACTCACTGTGCGTGTGTGTGTGTGCGTGCGTGCGTGTGTGTGTGCGTGCGTGCGTGCGTGTGTGTGTGTGTGTGTGTGTGTGTGTGTGCGCGCGCGCGTGTGGTGCTAGCTGAGGACAGGTTTCATGTGGGCTGGAAAAGCGCTCCTCCTCCACTGAGCTAGGTCCCCAACCCCCCCCTTTGGTTTCTATGTATGTAGCCCTGGCTGGCCTGGGCTACTCTCTCTACAGATCAGTGGGGCCTAACTCACGGAAATCCACCTGCCTCTGCCTCCCAAGTGCTGGCCATGCCCAGCTAGAAGGTGCTTCTAAGTACAAGGGTGAAGAGAAAGGAGACACTCAGGAAGACGGTAAGGCAGCCTTGAGAACACAGGTGTGGGCCTCTCAAACAAGAACCATCTCCAACTTTTTAATTTTATTTTTGAGACCGAGTCTTTCTCAATTACCAGGCAGGCCTTGAAGTTTGAACTTAACCATCCTCCTGCCTCAGCCTCCCCACTAAGATTACAAACCTGAGCACCAGGCCCTGGACCCTCTCCTACCTTTTTTTTTTTTTTTAAACCGGTTTCTCTGTGTAGCTTTGGAGTCTGTCCTGGAACTCACTCTCGTAGACCAGGCTGGCCTCGAACTCACAAGGATCCACCTGCCTCTGCCTCCCGAGTGCTGGAACTAAGAGTGTGCACCACCACCTCCCGGCTCTCTTCTACTTAATTTCATCTTTCCTCACAAAGCTCTTTCTTCCTACTCTAATTCCTTAGAAATTGTCAAACATCATGAAATGACAGTTCTCAATACTGAGATTATGGTGCGTGCCCATAATCTCAGTAATGGTGCGGGGAGTAGAACAGAATCAGGTTCAAGGCCAGGCTAGGCTACATGGCAAGACTCTCGTCCCTCTTCCCAATGTGGCCACATGGAATAAATCTCTTTTCTGCTTCCCACTTTCAACTGGCTTCTTGAGGATGATGATCAGACCTGACGAGGGACACAGGGTATGACCCACAAGCTCGACAACACTCCTAATGCACATAGCTGAGCACAGTACCTGCACCCAACCACCTCGGCTGACCTGGAAGCCAAGATCTTCTCCTGACCCTACAGGATGCCCACTAATAAGCACAGGAAGAGAGAGGGAAACTTAGGGCCTGGCTAGAAGCCGCCTTCTTCTCGTCTGTAAGGTGCTGCGGAGCTGTGACATCATTCATGGCTAACCAGTTCCTAATGCTCGAGGGGAAGTCCAGTCTCACAGCTGCTCTGACAGCGTGCCTGAAACCTTCACACTGAGCTGACAAGACAAAAAACAACACGGAACCAGAAGGCTTTTTCCAGATGCGTACTGGGGACTAGTCTGAAACATCAAAGGAAGAAATCCTGTTCAAGGAGTCTGGTTTAGGAAGGAGCCTGGTTTAGGTCCTCTTGTGCAAGTGGGAAAAAAAATAAAAACTAATAATAGTATGCAATAATAATAATAAATAAAGATAAGTACAACAGCAACACCTATGGAACATCCTGCAAGAATCCTCCCAGGGTCTGCGCAATGGTCCAGAGCTCACAGACCCCGTTCAGCCAGCACAGGCAATGGTGGGCCTCAGGGAAGGTAGTGGGACAGCCAGATGTCAGCAAAAGAGATGACGGGCTCCCTGGTAACAGTGTAGCAGGAATCTGGTAACAGTGTAGCAGGAATCAGGCAGGGGAGCTGAGAGGCAGGGAACTGGCCCTGCGAGCAGTAGGTTGTAAAACTTTCTCCCAGTCTTTGCATCTTTCCCAAAAGCAACTGAGGGGTCTGGAGAAACAGTTATGAGCTGGTCAAGAGGACTAGAGTTCAATTCCCAGCACCCACATCTGGTGCTCACACTGTAACTCTAAGGGATCTGATGCTCTCTTCAAACCTCCAGATAGAGACTCAAACATGTGCATAGATACATGCACACTCACAAATAAAAATATTAAAAAAAAAAGCAGCCATCTCCCATAAGTTGCTTTTGTCAGAGTATATTATCACAGCAAAAGGAAAAGGAAGAAAGCTTGTCTCTGCCACCCAGTGCTAGGTTTCTCATGTTTGAAAAGCACATGTTCTCACCCACTAAACCATCTCCCCAGCTCCTTCGAGAGTGTGTGTGTGTCTATGTGTGTGTGTGTCTGTGTGTGAGTGTGTGTGTGTGTGGTGTGTGTCTGTGTCTGTGTGAGAGTGTATGTGTGTGTGTGTCTGTGTGTGTCTGTGTGTGTGTCTGTGTGTGTGTGTCTATGTGTGTCTGTGTGTGTGTTGTGAGAGTGTGTGTCTGTGTGAGTGTATGTGTCTGTGTGTGTTTGTGTATTTCTGTGGTGGTGATGGTAGTCTGAGGACACCTTGTGAAAGTCATTTCTTTCCTTCTATCATGGGAGTTGTTGCATGGATCAAACTCAGGTCTTCAGGCTCAGTGGCAAGTGCCGCTACCCGCTGAGCCATACCCCTAGCCTTTCCTTATCTATTGAAACAAGATTTTACTCCATAACCCAGGCTGGCCTGGAACTCCCTTGTAGTTCCAGCAGGCATTGGACTCACGGTGATCCTCCTGTCTCAGGCCCTTGAAATGATACAACTTGGTCCCAGTCACAAGAAACAAACAGGCATTTAGATTTCAGCTCTTCTATGCTGAAGATATAAGAGAGGATGATGCTAAATGCGCAGCTTGTCTGCAGCAAAGGTTCACCTCTCTGAGGCAAGACAGGCTGCCACTGCACACCAGCTGGTCTGGAGATGGGAACATGAAATACGATGGCACATTGGTCCCCCAGACCCAGCCTGTTGATGTGCTGGAAGCCATTGCCTGTCTCTGACCTCCTGGCTTTCCAGCTGCCACCTGAGTGTCTTACTTAAGACACAGGCTGTCTTCAACCGTGAAAAGTTCCAACGTTTTCACGCACGTGAAGCTAAATAAAGACATTTCACCTGAGACACAGAGCAGCAGTTCCTCAGTCGGTTAAGCTTCTTCTGCCCATACCCAGTAAAGGGGGAAAAATAAAAAGATGAAATGTTACCCTAAAAGCTTCCAGTCTCTGAAATCGTATCAGGGACCAGTCTGCACACTGAAAACCTTTTTAAAAAAAAAAAAAAAAAAAGCCTCTAAAGAGAGACCAGGAGTTGCTTTTTTGCCAGCGGTGTTGGAGACATAGGCACCTAGGGGCTGACTAAGAGTGAATGAAACTCCAAAGGCCGTGGTCTCACAGCAGGGCCTGCAGCTACACCCAGCACACAGCCCAGCATCTGGGGGAGATCAAAACCTCCCCACTGTCAGCACGACCTCTCAACCTGCTCCCTTTCCTCTCTGATAACGGACATGCCACAAGGGGCTTCTGGCAGACAGGCATACAGGGAGGGACCTCAAGAACTATGTGCCTTCATCTACGCAGGCCCCCTGCAGAACCCAGCCGCCTCGCCTGGCAGCCTCAGCATGCTCTACCATGGGTGATGAGAGAACTAATGTGACCTCCCCCCCCCCCACGTGTTAATTACTGGAGGCTGAAGTTCCCCGAGAAAGCCACGCCTCTGTTTGAGAGTCTATGGGGCTGACTGAATGGCTGCTTCCATGCCTGTAGGGTTTGATTGTAACACACCAAGAGCCAAAATTATCCTGGACTCTTCTTTAGCACCTTAGCAGCCATTCCTTGCCCACCTCCGGGATAACAATCGCGTGACTATGAGGTTCAAACCCTCGTGATATGTTAAGTTAGCAGATTCCTTCCTTCCACTACCCAAAAGCTATGAATGTTGTCAGACAGCAACTGACACCCACGGCAGACGTGTCCCACTTTGCTGTAACCCTCATCAACGTATTTGATGAGTGTGCCTGTCTGTGATGGGAAAATGTCACTCTGGACAAGCTGATCAATGTTCCTGGGCAATAATCCCTTATATTCGGTTCACAATAAACTGCCTCCTTCCCTTCTGAGTGAGAGCTGTGTTTTGCAGTAACACTACTTTGTTCCGCTTTAGGGGGAAATGTGGCTTACTCTTTGTGGAGGTTTCCTAAAAATTTCACGGATCACAAAGTACCTAGCAGCTTTGGCTTTGGCCTTGAGTTAGGGCATTCTTCACCTGCCTAACTGCTGCACTGTTACTGGATTCCTGGTGTTTGCTGGAGCCAATCATCAGGAAGCCGAACTTACCTCACAAGGAAAATTCCAATGAAACCGGAAATAGCCCTGGCCCCTGCACCAGTGGTTAGAACTGGCTCCAGAGACCAGTGTTACCCATTAGGTAGATACCCAAGTTCATTCTGCCCAGGAACTTCAGCAAAAGTTTAGAAGTCAGCCATCGGTATATGTGAGCCTGTACCGGTAAGACCGACGAGCCAGAAAACGCATCTTAGAACTTCAGACTTCAGAACACATGGACTCCCCCAGCCTGGAAACATTCCTCAGACAGCAGCGCCTGCTACTCCTCCCCTTAGAGACTGCAGGCTACAGGGGGCAGCCTCACCTGGCCGGTGTCTGTTGGCTGCTTCCGAGGGAAGTGAGCCACCTGGGAGCCTCCGAACGCCAGTCCTGCCTCCAGTCCCTCCGGGATAATGGTGAATGACGGAAGCCGAGCACAGCCCTTCCAGGGCAGCTGGGTGGCGGAGGGAAGCAAAAGATGATCAGTAACGTCACCCTACGGGGGATAAGGATGACTCAAGACAGTCATTCTCATTTGGACATGCCGGTTCCCCAAAAACAAAGTTTACAATTGAAGATCATTAGCTGGGCATGGTGGTACATGCCTTTGTCCCAGTACTTGGGAGGCCGAGGAGGCAAGAGGGGGTCTCTGTGAATTCAGAGCTGGCCTGGTCTACATAGTGAGTTACAGGCCAGAGAGAGCCTGTCTCAGAGAAAAGGGGGGGTGAGGGGTATCACTAGTTTTGCAGCACACAGAGACATGCCACCTGTCTTTTGCAGGCCATGTCAGGGAAGGAAACACAAGAAGCTAGCAGGCTCTGGGTGTGACTGATGGCCTGTGTACTCAGGGAAAGCTTTATTTTCTCACGTATTCATAGGACCTTCGTCTTTTAGGGTTCTTTCTGTTTGGTTGGTTGCTTTGATATATTTAATGGGGTGGGGATGAGGGCCTGTGCCACGGTGCTTGGCCAAGGTGGATGACAACTTAGGAGATTTAGTCTCTCCTTCCAATAGGTAGGTGCAGGGGATTGAACTCAGGTCATCAGGCTTGACAGCAGGCCCCTTTATCCACTGAGCCATCTCGTCAGTCCTCAGGGACCAGCAGTTTCACAGAGATTATAGAGCTCTGAGGCGGGAAGTATGCTGGGTTGGAGACAGAGTGCTGAGCTAGCAATTACAAGGCCCCCATCGTAGTCACAGGAGGGAGGGAGAGAAAGAGGGGAGGGAGAGAGAGGGGAAGGAGGGAGGGAGGAATTTAAAGGTAGTACCTCCAAGGTAGGACCCAAATACCTTCCCCCATATCCCACATGTATCTACACCATCTGAGACAGCAACAGACCAATCTCCCTCCCTCCCCCGCCCTACCGCCCTACCTCCCTCCCTCTCTCTCTCTGGTTTTTCAAGACACAGTTTCTCTGTTTCCTGGATGGCCTGGAACTCACTCTGTAGACCAGGCTGGCCTCAAACTCACAGAGATCCACCTGCCTCTGCCTCCCCGAGTGAAGGTGTGCACCACTACTACCAAGCAACCAATCTTTCTCAAGGTATTCCCGTACACTCACTGCTCACCCAGGTCTCTCTCGGGTGGGGGGGGGGGGCAGGGGGACGGGGTCACATCTTCAGAATCCCTGATGTGTGCAGGGAGAATGTAATTGGAGTGAAGAGGTAAGGGCATCGGCATTGGCAACCAAAACAGAGGCCAACAACACAGGCTGAAGAACGCATACGCCTCCTCCTTCAGAGGGTGCAGGGCAAGGCAAGCTCAGAATAAACAGCAGGTAAGTCGGGGAAATGATCTCGCCAATCAGGCAGTCAGCAGGCACTGCCCGCTATAGCCCCGCCCCTTCACCTTTCCTCATGCCCGAGGACCAGTGGGCGCGTGCTCTTATGAACGCGTCTGGTCAGGCTGTCTTACCCCCCAGCCACAGGAAGTCATTCACCGAGCGCAGGAGCTCCACAGACATGTGGTAGTGTACCAGGGCGTCCTGCAGCATCCCAGCCTGGAGGCACAAGTCTCCCACGTGCTTCCGCATGCGCCCTTGGCACCGCTTCTTATAATGTCTAAAAGACAAAATTCAAGGGAGACGCCTCGTTATTTCTGCCCCTTCCCCCTCCGCCTTGGCCCCAGCATAGGGCTGAGCACTGCGCAGGTTGCTACCACTAGCAAATGCTGGGAAGGCGGGGTTAGGCTCTAAGGTTGGAAGCCAGCGGGCATTGCCAGTCATGTGAGCTGCAGGGGTCCTGGCCTCAAAGCTATGCTTCTCCCATGGTTTCTAAAGTAGTCTGGAGCAGGACTGCTACCTACTCAGATAGCTCCAACTTCAACATTATCACAGAGCAGATGAGACATCATGGAGCAGATGTCTCAGCTTTTAAATGAATCGGTGATCCCTCCTACCCCCTACCCCCCCCCTTTTGAACTCCAGCCCTGGGATTGCTCCGTAAAATGAGATAGGGCATATCATCAGCCAGCTATTCAGCTTTAGCGAGCAGGACCTTTTCGTGACTTCAGAGCAAGTTTAAGTAGACGCTTGAGGTCGGAGCTTTCTAAACATTGGCAGGGTTGCGCTGCGGATCAGTGCACAACATGGGGCAGGCTTGCCCTCAGTGAACAGGGCTAACCCTTTGGATATTAGGCAGCTTCAAACATGAGATTCTTTTACAAAGCAAACGGCAGCTGTCTTAAATGGAAGCAATTCTTTTTCAGAATGAGCCACCACGGGATTGGGGAAGGTCCTGGCTAAACCATGGGGACTGGCAGATCCCAACAGGAAGTAAGGCCCTGTCCAGCCCAACTGCACCAGGCTGCCCTGGCTACCCAACTAACCTGGGATTTAGTTTCTCTGCACCCAACACTAATAGGAGACATGCATGTGAAGACATGTAGAAGGACACATCAGCTTTTACTACCTTACTCCCTGGCCAAGGGGCTATACCAGGACGGCCCTGCTAACAAGCAACAAGATGTTAGGCTGTTCCTCCATCCGCAGGAGACACACCCACAGCCACCCCAAGGTCTCCAGAAGAGTCTCCCTGGCCTTCCCACAGGGGCTACCACTCCTCACGTACCCTACCAAAGCACAGCCTGGTGTGTCACTTTCCTGTCTCAATCTTCTCCCCAGTGACCCCCCCCAGCACAGAACCAGAGAGAGGGGAGTCCACCACCAGCTACCCTATGCCCTCAGGCTCGCCAGCATCCCACCATTCCGGACAGGGCAAGGGCAGCTGGGAATGGTTAGCCCGGAACACTGTTCCAAGCCTAGCCTCACAACCTAAAGAGGCAAAGAGTCATTCTGGGGGCTGGAGTTGGTGCATCACTTGCTATTTTTCCAAATAACCTGTATTCGGTTCCCAGCATGCACGGGGTGGCACACAACTCTCTGTAACCCCAGCTACAGGGAATCCAACACCATCTTTCTACCTCCACAGGCCCTGCACACACATGGTGTGCAGACATACCCACAGGCAAAACACTCAAAATGAAAAATAAACGAGCCTTTAGTCACTCTGTAAGGGCTGCAGCTGGAGCTTGGTGGTAGAGCACACACTTAGCATGGTACATGGAGGGAAGCCTCAGGGTCCATCCCTGGTGTCACCAAGGAAGGAACTGTAAAAGTATCAAGTATGATTGCACATGTGCATTATATAAAGCCACATTCTTGCCAAAGTGACCTGTCTCTCTGGAGGGTAAAGTTTCTTGGTGCCACTTAACCACCACGGAATTCTAAGCTTATGACAGAGCTTGAGCACTTAGATGCGGAGACTAACTTTTTTTTTTTTTTATGCTCCAAAACTGGCCAGTTTTAAGTTCTAGCATCACAGAGCAGACTCAGAAGTGAGAAGGTCTGACCAGCCCGAGCCTTGATCCTGCTACATCACCAATTAAACTCTCTGAGAATGCTGCAAAATGCTGCTGACCCCACCTCGGATACCGTTCGTTGGTGATGCGAGGTACACAGGTTTGGTGGCTAGCTGATGGCCGAAAGCTAGCTGGGCTAACTTCCACCCTTCCTCTTCCTCCCCAGAGAACACTGAGCCTGTGAATACCAAGGTAACACAGTAGCTCACCCTTAGAAGCAAAGTCACTAGCTACTATGGTCACAGGAGGTTTGTCTCTTTGAGTCCTATCATGAGGGCAAACAGATTCCACGATTAGCCAAGAACTTTCCTATTACCTCTCCCCTTAGATCCCCTACCCAACCTTCCATTCGAGTCCACAGAAAGGATAAGACATTAGCTGGGAATGCCATCTAGCCCCTGAACGGGCCCTTCCCTTGAGGATGGCATCACCTGTCTCCTGCCGCCGATGCCCTCCCAACTTGTCCACACAAGCTCCCTCCTGCAATCACTGCCAAAGCCCAAGTTTCTCAGACCTGGTCACAGCAGGGTTTTCACAATCTGGAAGGAAGGCCCTCCATATCTGCAACACCTTTAGGGCACATGTCACCTGCCCCAAGAGTCCATATTCTACTACTGGGGCCTTTCCCATTCCCAACTTCCAAAGGGCTCCCCATATCAGCTCATCTATTTCTAAGGTTCTAGAAACACACTCAATGCCTCAACATCTCACCTCCTCTAACTCCAAATCCAACCCCAGCTGTTTGGAGCATCTCTTGACTGCCTATGCCTACCTGCCATCCTCCTCTAGCAGCTGACTACCCAGATGATCCAGGCAGAACCACAAATATGTTTGACCCTTCCTTTCTTCCTGAAGCATGCCCCAGGGTGTTCTCCAGGACCTGGCCTGACACACATCAAGTGCCCAGAGCTATGTGCCACACTACATCAGTTTCTCCTGCAAAGGGCACTTAGGAGGGTCCTGGTTCCTCATATAGGAGGCCCCAGACCAGGAAACAGATTCATGGCTCCCTATGGTCTTCTGGGCTTTGTGACAAGTCTGCTAGCGTGGGCAGGTGAGAACAGGAAAACCCAGGACAAGCTACTGTCACACGAATGAATGCAGGGTCTCCAGAGTGACAGAAAAGCTCTGCAGCCACAGTGGGACCCCAGCTTTTTCCCTGAAGCGCAGCCCCAACTTCCTGTACTAATGACAATACTGTCCTCTTGGCCCCAACCCTAAATGGGAAGGGAATCTCTCAGCAAGTCCGGTTCTCCATGGAGACAAAGTAAATGAAACTGGAAGTGTTTGCATCTGACCATCGCCCTCCAGGGAGGTGAACCAAGGGTGGGGAAAGTGGGCACTCGGTCAGCCAAAGATCAGCCTGGAAGGCTGACTTCAGATGCTGAGGGGTCTAAATCTGTGACAGAGATGAGTGACATGCCATCAGCCATCCCCCCCCCTCCCGCCTACATCAGGGCGGAAAGCCTGGCTGGGCAGAGCTCTGCAGGCAGAAAGAGAATAGTGATCAGTAACACAGGTCCTCACATGCTTAAGACTCAATGGACTCATCCTTAAGCCCTCTTAAAGAGAGACTGCTTGCTGTCCACCTAGAGTGCTCTCTACCCTTTCTGGGGAGAAGCTGTTGACAAAAAAGGAACAGGGAACGGGCCCCACAGGGAAAAGCAGTGGAGGAGACAGGCAGCTCTCACAGCAGCTCTGCGCCCCGCATGTCTGTGTCTGACCTGCAGGGGCCACCACCACCATGCACATCCCACAGCCACAGGCAGCCCCCCCCCCCAGCCGCATGCCTCACTTGCTTCCAAGCCCGGGGTCAAGCAGGGCTGCACTCTTGGTGTCCCAGGTTAAAATAGCCCCCATGGAAACCTCTGCAGCCGCCCAAGTGAACTGGCATCTCACATCCCCAGAGAACAAAAAAGGAGTTAGTAAAGGCTTATTTGTCACCAAATACTAAAGACCTCAAAGGTCCCCAGAGCTAGTATTTTGACAAACATCAAACACCAATGGGTTAGGTGCTGAGGAAGCTAAAAATCTAAAAGAAAGAAACGAACAGTTAAAGGACCGCTCAGAACACACGGGGATCTAGGCAGCAGTGTTAAGGGTTTTTTGAAGCAATGGCGGTAACAGGAACAGCACATGGGGAAACTAGCCACTTTCACAGTGGTTGTGTTCACAGCCTACCTTTTTAGACCCAACAACATACTCACAGGGCGGTACGATAGAAAAAGGAGAAAGAAAAGAAACAGGGACAAGCAAAATTAGAAACATACAAGAACAAAAATAAATAAATAAATAACAACTCCGAGAGTTACACACTACACGTATAAGACCTCTGATGGCCCTGATGAGTCGGGCCTGTGTGAGCGAGTGTGCACTCACACCCATGCACACCCATCGCTACCGGAAGGGCCGCTCTGTGGGTACAATCAAGGTATTGTTGCCAGACCAAACCAAAACTGGTGTGCATCCAGACGTCTCAAGCTACGAGACACTGTGTCATCTCACCTTGGACGTATGTTCATGCTGCCAGGATGGGCAGGCAAGTGTGAGGCTCTGCCCCGCCTCCACGTCACCTCAGAAAACAGAGACTACTGAATCTGCAGAGCTGCGGAAGTACAGGCTTCCGAGCGGGCTTAGCTGGGACATCATCAGTTCTGACTCGGGAGCTACTGGCTTTCTAACCCCTTCCTCCCAGGAAGCCTGGCCATGAAATTACAGGCCTGCTGCAAAGGGTAGTGGACCTGGGGTGTACCAAAAGCTTCAGTCTGGGTGAGACATGAAGACTCTACCCAGATCTTACCAAACATCACAGACTGTGTGACAGGGCCACACTTTGCTCCAACCCCTAGGACTGCCCTGAGCTTATGCTCTATTCTGTTGTATTTTCTAGTCAACTCACCACCAAGCAGAGAGTTGCTGTGTGACCTCTAGATAGTTCCGGAAGCATACTACCTGGCCTCACCCACTCTGCTGCAGGTGTGATGCCAACATTTGAGCCTCACTGGGGATTGTGATCTGAATTCCAAATGATGAAGTGGGATAGACTCAATTCTTTGGGCTCCTGCCTGAGCCCATCAAGCCTTTGGGTGACTCAGGTGCACTGAGACCTCCCTACCAAAAAGGGAGCCCCTCTTGGCAAAGGCTTCTGCCTAAACTTGCATCTCACCTCTTCTGCTAGCAGACACAGTGACAAGTTGGTGGCATGTGCAGTGGACTAAGAGCATTAACAAATGGCCTGAGGAGTAAATCTGTAATTGTGGTCCAAGCAAAGTGCAGGGTACAGGGCTAGGGACAAAGCCCATAGACTTTGTCCTGTCCCATCTTGAAATGTAGAGCATGTAGACACTTCGAGGTATACAGGTGGCTGTCCAGGAGTGCCTGGGTGGGGTGTTTCTGACCTCCTGCAGCTCTGGGGTGAGAGAATGACCTAGCCTGGGAGTCAGAGACCTAGGCTGCATTCCCCAGGGCACAACACTGCAGAACCCCATCTGTGCTGTAAGGGCAGCGCAGACAGATAAGCATCGGTCACTGAGCCTGACTCAAGTGTCTACTTGCTACATAGTTTCGTTTTGGTTTTTGTTTGTTAATTTGTTTTTGTTGTTTTGAGACAAGGTTTCTCTGTGTAGTCCTGGCTGTCCTGGAATTCACTCTGTAGATCAGATGGCCTCAAACTCAGAAGTCTGCCTTCCTCAGCCACTTGAGGGCTGGGATTATAGGTGTGACCCACCACACCTTGCTTCAGTTGCCACTGGTTAAAAAGTAAAAACAGGGCTATGGATGCGGCTAGTCAGTAGGGTGCTTCTCTGGCATACAGGAACCCCTGGATCTAAGTTCCAACACAGCATTAAAACAGGTGGGATAAGGTGGTGCTCTCGCCTCTAATGCTACTAGCACTTGGAAGGGGAATGCAGGAGGAACATAAGTTCAAGGTAACTCTCAGCCACATAAGGAGTTTGAGGTCAACCTGGGCTATGTGAGATCCTACCTCAAAAATAAGAGCTGAAATAAATGTTAACTTTGTTTTCAACCTAACATATATCAATGCAAAAAAAAAATTATGCATGATCCATTGTACATTCTTTTCCCAGTATGTGCTATATGTTAAACACACAGCTCATCCCAGCTCACTATAGCCTGGTTCCTGGCGCTCAGAAGCCCCGGGCAGTGATGTCCGCAGGAGTCCCACCAGGGGGCTTGTGACACCCAGGCGTACATGTGCTGACCCCTAAGGGACTTTCTTCCCTTGTTTAGTGGTCAATGGACCACATTTCAGCTGTCCTAGCTGCAGCCCGCATAATTTTCGCCTCCTATGAAAGGAGGCACCAAGCCCTGGGCTTCTAAAGGTCAACTATTCCTACATAAACTTACCTGCTATCCGTGTCCAGTCCTACGAAGTCCTTTTTCTCAAAGGGGACACAGAGAAGGGGGATCTTGTCCCCAGACTTGTCAGTAGCTCTGTCCAGGCGCTTGGACTCCAGAACAATGAAAAGGGACTCGATGAAGTCTTCGATGCGTTTCTCCACCGAATCGCAGTCATCGTAGTTGGGGTAAAAGGCCACATCGGGGCGCGGCTGCTCAGCCACATCACCCTGCAGCCCGAACACGAAGAGGCGGGAGTCGTAGAGCGTGGAGCCGTAGATCTCCTTCTGCACATGGAACTTCTCGAAGGTCTGTGGCCAGTCCTTGGCCGAGAAGCAGTCAGTTATGGTGATGAGGCCCACCACCTTGCGGTGCGTCTGGAAGTCACCCCACTCGTTGTTCTCGGGTGGGTAGTGGTGTCGGTAACGGATGAAGAGCGCACGCTGCGAGTCGCGCACACTCAGTTGGCTCACGGAGCAGATCCGCTTGTAGATTCTGAAGAAGTTCTCCTCGGAGACGATGCCCACAGCCTGTACTACCACCAGCAGGGTCTGGTGGTCCTCTGCACACTGCATGTAGTCGGGGACACTCATCCTGAGGGCCTGTCCAAAGGGAAAAGAGGCGTCTCTGCTATGCGGAGCTCACACCGACCCCATTAGCAGCGGGTGTCACACACAAGGTCTACTCCCATTAACTCAGGGGCAACCCTGGCTATCGCTCTGAGTGGCCACAAGAGATTTACACAGTACCCCCACAAGGCTACTTGTCTCTTCTGTGAGAAGCAGAGGTTTAAACTAATCATGGACCAAATACTTACACATTAGTGAACTTTTCCCAGTGTCCAGATTTGAAGAAATAAGGATCTCTTCATGGACAAGAGTATCACTATCCTAACTCTGTCCAGACCCTCAGTTTAATATGTAAACTCAGCAC
The DNA here is from genome assembly GCF_943737965.1 of Phodopus roborovskii. NCBI lineage: Eukaryota > Metazoa > Chordata > Mammalia > Rodentia > Cricetidae > Phodopus > Phodopus roborovskii. Next base: position 1,684,639 of record NW_026126567.1, on the reverse strand, counting down.
ATTTCCGGTTAGAATTCCAACCCAGTTTCTGACACTGAGCACGCTAATCTGTGAGCAGGGGTAGCTAAGATTCCTCCTGATACGCAGCCACAGTGAGGTGATGTACTCCTCTGGAAAACAAGACCATTTAGAACCGCTAATGAGGTCTCTGTACAGAATGACAAAAGCGATTTACACATGGCGGCTCATGCCTGGCATCCTGGCATGCAAGAGGCCAGAGTCAGATCATGAGTTCCTGGTCAGCCTGAACCACACAGACATATCAAAAAAAAAAAAAAAGAAAAAGAAAAAAAGAAAAAAGAAAGAAAGAAAAGAAAAGAAAAAGAAAAAGAAAAAGAAAAGAAAGCAAGCAAGAAAGAAAGAAAAAAAAATGTTTTTAAATCCCAGCCACTTAGGAGGCAGAGGTAGGCAGATATCTGTGAGTCCAAAGCTAGCCTAGATTACCCAGTAAATTCCAAGCTAGCCAGAGCTGCATAGTGAGGGTACCCCATCTCAAAAAAAAAAAAAAATCATAAAAAATAAAATTAAAAAAGCTGGAGAAATGACTTAGCAGTTAAGAGTACAAACCACCCTTCTGGAGTTCCAGAGTTTGGTACCCAGCGTCCCTATCAGGTTGTTTACAGCTACCTGTAATCCCAGCTCCAGTGGATTTATTACCCTCCCCAGCATAGAAGAACACTGCGATTACATGCTCGCTCTCTCTCTCTCGCTCTCTCTCTCTCTCTCACACACACACACACACACACACACACACACACTATGGTAGAAGCTTCACTCCCCAGCCCCTGGCATGCATACACCCAAAGAGTCTGGGATGTTATGGTGGAAGTTCCACCCAAGCCCCCTCCCCTATCTCTCTCCAAACCCTGATGCATCTCAGAAAACCTGCCAAATGATGACCCCGCCCCCCCCAGAGATGCTCAAGACCATTCCCACAGGGTATTTAAACTGCCTCCCAGATAATAGACTAGTGGTTTTTCCAATCTTCCTTTCCCTTATCCTCATTGTGGGACTGGAGAACCATCCCAGAGAATTGTATCCATTAAATGTGGGCTTTTTCTAATTTGGTTTGATTTGGTCTGATTTGGATTGCTGTATCAATGCAGAGACTTATCAAGGTGTAGAAACTTTTCAACAAGGACTGACAACAATGTCCTAAATTTGACTAGTAACAAAGTTGCAGCCTGGAAATCACAGGCTGATACATTTAACCTAGAGGAGCAGGACATGAACTTTGTCAATGAAGCCATCAAAAATATTAAGAGTGAGCATGGTGGCGCACACTTTTAATCCCAAGGAGGCAGAGGCCAGCTTGGTCTACAGAGTGAGTTCCAGGACAGCCAGAGCTATGTAAGAGACCCTTCCTCAAAATAAATAAACAAGGGGCTGGAGAGATGGCTCAGAGGCTAAGAGCACTGGCTGTTCTTCCAGAGGTCCCGAGTTCAATTCCCAGCAACCACATGATGGCTCACAACCATCTGTAATGCGATCTGATGCCCTCTTCTGGCACGCAGGCAATGCAGGCAGAACACTGTATGTATAATCAATTATAAATAAATAAAAATATAAGATGTGCCTTTTTAAGCTTACGGTTCTGAAAGCATGCAGAGTATCCATTGTTGTACACTGTCACCATCACCCATTTCCAGAACTTTCCACCTTATATCTCTGAATTAACTCTCTCTCTCTACACACACACACACACACACACACACACACACACACACAAAGCCTGGAAAGCAGTAGGCTGAAAGAAGCCAAAGGTGGACAATGGATGATTCCACTAACATGAAATGCCCAGGGAAGTGTGTCTATGGTTGCCAGAATTTCCAAAGGCCAGGGATGAAGGATGACTCTCTAAAAGGTATGGGTTTTCTTTCCCAGTAATGACAAAATGTTCTGGAACGGTGATAGTCACACAACTGTTAAAATGCTGGAAACCCCTGGAGTGCATGTGGAGCTAGGAACCCCATAAGACCTTGCACGTGTTAGGAAAGTTCTCTCCCCATAAGAGCTTACTCTCTCCCCTTTTTACCCTGGGTTTCACTAAGTTGCCCAAGCTGGCCTTGAACTGGCAACCCCCTACCGCAGCACTAGGATTACAGCCAAACACCACTATGCCGGCCTGTTTTCTTTTTCTTTTTTTCTTTTTTCTTTTCTTTTTTTTTTTAAGATTAAGTTTCTTGACAATATCTCCTTCCCTCCCCCACTAGTCTACTATCTAAAAAAAAAAAAAAATTAAAAGAAAACCAACCCTCATCAGGAAATATTCTGGAATATCCCTCGGTTTCCAAGTCAGGCACCTGGTGCTACTGTTTGGTAATAACTGACCAGGCAGATGAGGAGACAGCTGCAACTCTGCAAAGTCACTGTATTTAAAGGGGGTGTGTCGGCTTCATACTTCTCCCTGAATTCAATGGAGCCGGATTTCAGCTCCGTTAGAGGCCACACTCACCTGACACAATACCAGAAAACTCTGCTTGACAATGTAACAGGCTACAAACAGAAAGGCGTGATCAGAGGCCCAGTGCGGCGGCGTGTAATACTTTACCCGCCCAAGTTGTCACTGGAGGCAAACTGGAGTTTTACATCACAAAGATTTCATTCCAGGGAAACTGTCCAGCAGGACTGGGGTTAGAGGCGCTGGGCCGCTAAGGACAGTGCACCCGGTTCCAGGTGCAGCATTCATTGTGAGCGAGGGGCGTGGCGCACAGTGCAGCCCAAGCCAGGCTCCGCAAAGGAAAGGGACTGATTGAGAGCCAAAGACTGCCCGGCCCGCCAGGAGGCTGCAGGTGCAGACCATCCCGGACAGGTGTGCGCAGATCCTTCAGGAGCGCACGCCGCACCGCAGGTGCAAGCGGGGCACCAGGTGACTGGCCACAAGGTAAGCAGGCTGTGCCCGCCTGGGCAGAGAACCTGGACCAGCAGAGGAGCGGGCAAGCAGGGGACATTAGCACCCTCGGGGACCCGGGCAGGTGTACACAGGGCTAATCACCCAGCCAGCCCCTCCGGCCCGGAACCCCAGCGCGGGACCCCGGGCAAGCACTTACTCAAAGCGGCGGCCCCAACCAGGAGCCGAGGCCTGACCGAGCAGCCAGGAACCTCCGATCCTCCAACCCAGCCGGCGCAGCTCCTGCGCGTGCGCAAGTCCTACTCGGCCCTAAGATCTGCCCCGGGTTTTCCCGGAGACCTGGAGCCTGAGCTGGAGGAGGGAGGAGGGACAAGTGGGAGAGGGGGAAGAGGAGAGGGTGGAGCTGGAAGAAAAGAACTGGTGGATAAGGAAGGACGTGGACGATCCGGAAGGGAGCAGGAAGGGAAAGGAGATGGGAGGAGCCAGAGGAGGAGCGTAGGGCAGGAAACCTTCACTGTGGGAGGTGCCTACGGTGGGAACTTCCAGCCCTCCACTCCGGGATGGATTTGCCTAGCGGACTCTTAGCAGAATGAGGTCAAGCCTAAGCCTGAATCAGGCTAGATATCTTTTCCAGTCAAACCAGGATCCTGCCTGACATGGGCCCCAGCAGCAAATCCATCCCCGAGAGGTTCCTGAGCTCCTTGGAGGCCAGCTTGCCAAGAAGCGTGGGAAGTCACTGAAGGTTGTAAGCCCCCGCGTGTTTATAAAAAGGAGAGAATGTATGGAGGTTAGAATGAGTGTGGGTACATAACAGTGGCTCCAAGGAAAACAAAACAAACAAAAACAGAGAGGAAGCGAGTCTGCCCCCCTTGTGTTTATGGTTTATGAAGTTTCTCTACCTTATGCATGCATTTCTTTTCATTTAAAAATGCAATTAAACATAGTAATGGAAAACCAGAATGAGCCACTCAGCAAGCACAAGGGAAAAGTGGGTCTGAGCCAACACTTGCTTTAAACTGGCAGGCATCTATTTACGCTGCTATGTATCCGCGCTGTTTTATAACTTATTTTACGATTCACATTTTTAATAATAGTCTCATCTTCATCCTTGTCACAGCCAGTGGGGGGGGGGACCAATGGAATGTTTGGTTTGTGTTTGTGCTCAGGTTTTTGTGTGTGTGAGAGAGAGAAAAGAGAGAGAAAGAGATGGAGGTCTGTGTGCCAGGAGCCAAGCTCATGCTTTAGCACTTAAGGCATCACAGATCCTCACAGCAGAGCTATGCTGCCCACTGGGGTACTGAAAAGATGCACCACTTGGCTAGAAACATGTACGTGGCTGGTGCTATTTAAGGATGTCAATCCAGGGCATGTCCAACTCCTTCATAGTTCTTTTCTGCTCTAATTCTCTATAAATAGATAACATAAGCACATTGAAAGGCAAGATAGGAAGCCAGCAATACGAAATACTGCTTATTTTTTTTGTGCATCACTCTCCTGTTTATAATGTACCAACTGTATTATTTCACTGCCCTGGTACCCATGTGTAGGTGGGTACCAAACAGAAAAGGGATAGTAAATAGGAATAAGCTTGGCATAGTAAAAGCTTGCCACATCCTCAGGCCAACAAGCCAGGGTGTCCAGGACAGGCCCAAAGCTGTCTTTCACTATCTGTAACATATTGTTCCATTTCTGCAACATTTCCCCAGTGTCTCCTCTGAAGATTGGGAATTCAAAGATTGCCTGTAGGACATTTATAGACACTTAAAGTTAGGAAAGACTTCTAAAGTAATCAGTTCTTTGAAGAACAAATACCTTTGCCCAAACTCAAGCTGGATTTGGAGAAACAGTGTGCAGCAAAAACCAAACTTTACTCCTGGTGTTACAATACCTGGTAAGCAGACCTACACAGATTAGCTACCAAAAAACAGTTTTTCCCATCACACGCATCCCTCGTCCAGCTCCTCACTGGCTGAGACAACCAGATGTTGTTTATGTTTTGTTTTGGTTTTTGTTTAAAGACAGAATCTCACTGATCCTGGAGTTTTCTATGGAGACCAAGCTGCCCTCAAAACTCACAGAGATCCTCTTACCTCAAGGCACCTGATCCTCGTTGCTTCTTACAGGTATCCTTTCTTCTCTTCCTCTTATATGCTCACATCTCACAACAAAGACTTTTCCCACCCCAGGATCCTGTTACTTAGGGGCCCTCCAGATGCATGGACTTAGTCATGTACACAGGCTGCCTGTGATTTTTTCACCCTGGGATAAACTTCTGGTTGGGAGGTGTGGCAACATCCTGAATGTCCTTAAGTGTTAGCCTCCCAAAAGCACTTTTTTTCCCCTGGAACTCATAGACCAGGCTGGCCTCGAACTCACAGAGATCCGCCTGCCTCTGCCTCCCGAGTGCTGTGATTAAAGGCATGGGCCACCAATGCCAGGCTCCAAAGGCACTTTTTATCTGGAAAGTGGACCATCCTATTTTACTTACACCATTTTCACCCTTATATTCACACCAGGTCCCAGCAGAGTGTTTAGTAGAGGTGGGGGCTTTGGTGGCATCTATTACTTTTAACATTTCTGTAACATATGATGGTAGGCTGGGTGGCTTAAACAGGGGTATTTACTGGTCAGTTCTGGAGGCTAGAAGTATGAGGGTAGGATACCAGCAAAGTGATATTGTCATGAGGTCCTTACCCTGAGCCCTGATTATGAAGATTGTTCAACTTTGTCTCAAGTAGAATGTATATGGCAATTTGATGGCATTGTTTAAGAATGACTGGGTCTCAATCCTGCATAAAATATGCAAAAATAAGATAGGACTTATTACTAGGCTCTGCAAAGACCAATCTTCGTTAATTTTTATTGTGTTTTATGAAGAAACACTTAAATATATGCAGCCATTTGCTCCAGGAAGACTGTGAAAGTTTAGTACACAGTTGTAAGTAATATTAAATTCTTTGTCCACACTAATACTGTATACAAGAAAAAAGAAATGTGCCCCAAAGACTCATGTGTTGAAGTTTAATCCTTATGATGAAGTACTAAGGGCATGGAAATATCATCTGACCTTGGTGACTAGGAGATGATTAGGATTAAGGTCCTTGGTGTGATTAAGATAAAATACCTGTCACTTTCTAAGAAAAGAGGTAAAACAAAGAGAGACACAGAAACAAGCATATTCCTTGTCTGGTGTGAGGCTCTGTGCTGCATGGGACACAGGCAGCAAACTCGTCACATAAGACAAATAAACCCCTGAGCTTGGGTGTTATGCCAGCAGCAGCAGCTAGTGCACCAACAGGAGCCTCTCTGGGTTCCAGACTGCTAACTGCTTGTGTCTTCATAGTGGATTGGTTCAGCTCTGGCCTCTTTAAAGGACACTAATCAAACTAAGGTCAGAGCGCTCCTGACTTCATCAACCTCCCTAAGACCAGACCTTATAAACCATCACATAGGAATTAATCTCAACATAGAAATTTGGGAAGGACTCATTCAAGCCATAACAAGCATTAGTAGGAAATTCCTTAGTAACCTGGGGAAATAGATTAGTGAAGCAATCCTAGACCTTGTTTGGGGAGGAGACAAGTGTGCCAAAGAAAGAAGGAAAGAAGCTAGAAAAGAGCCAGCCAGATGGTTTAGCTTGTAAAGACACTTGGTGCTGAGACCGATGACCTGAGTTCCATCCCCAGAACCCACAGAAGGGAAACACTGACGCCCAGAAGCTGTCCTCTGGTCCTCAAACCTGCTTCAAGACATATGTGTACCCACCCTCAAACACACCTTACACACATAATAATAATAATAATAATAATAATAATAATAATAATACAACCTGACAAAAAAGAAAAGAAAAAGGAAGAACATTGTCTAGTAAAAGAGATAACATATGCCAGGTGGTGGTGGCCCACAACTGGGAGGCAGAGGCAGCTAGATCTCTGAGTTTGAGGCCAGCCTGGTCTATAGAGTGAGTTCTAGGACAACCAGGGCTACACAAAGAAACCCTGTCTTAAAAAAAAAAAAAAAAAAGGAAGGAAGGAAGGAAGGGAAGAAGGAAAAAGAGGAAGAGAATATCTGCTTCCCTAAAACACTCAGTCATGAAACCTACCAAATAGGATTGGTAGAATCGAAAATCATCACAGCCATAATTAAAACTGTAGTGCAGGTTGGAGCCCCTAGCCATCACTCTTGAACTATATGCATCCAATGTCACCATCTATTAAATGGGGGTGGTTGCTGCAAAGGACTGTTATCAGGATTAAACAAAATAAAATGTAAAGAAATCAATTGGATACAAAGTGGGGCAAATTCAGGTGATGAAATGCCTTTATTTCCCTGGAATAATCTCAGACTGTCCTAGCTAAAAGTATTCTGGTCGGTGACAGAGCCACCTGATGCTGGTAGACACTGTCGGCTCTCAGGGTTTCTATCTCTCACTTGACCACAAAGCCATCTCTCTTCTGGGCTTTCTTGTTCACAGGCCAAGGAGTGTGGAGAGTCTAATTAACTGCCTTATTCGGCATCACCAAGAAGCCCCTTGGTTAGACCCTCACAACTCTCCCCTCAAAACACTGTAATTGTGGAACTGGAGAGATCTCAGGCCGCAAAGTGGTTGTGTCACAGGCATGAGGAACTTAGTTTGGATCTAGCACCCACATCAAAAATAGGCGGAGTGCGCCTGTAATCCCCAGCACTGGGGAGGCACACACAGAGGGATCCCCGGATTTTTGAGCCAAGTAGCCTCGCCAAACTGACTAACTCCAGGTTCACGGAGAGATCTGAAAAGCTGAGGAAGATACACGAGGTTGACTGATCATTTGCAATGAACGGGCTTCTCATAAGTGTCCCAAATAAACTCACTCTGTTACGGTAAAGGTCATCCTAGTTAAAAGGGCAACCACACTCCTGGTGACCCCTCTTTGGTGTGGAGCCATTGAAAAATAAAATGCAGATATTAGCCAATGTAAGTTACACTTGATTGTCGATATGTTGGATGGAGAGGACCCAGAATTTTGGGTTTGATTTTCTAACCCCTCCTTTAGACTCCAGCATAGGCAGCAATCCTCCTTAAAAGTCAGCACTTGGGGTCTGGGTATGGTTCTCAGTGGTTACGAGCAAATGCTCTTCAAGCACAGAGGACCAGAGTTCCAAGCTCGACGCCTATGGCAGATGACCAGCTGTAGAGGATCTGCCCCTCTGACGTCTGTGGCACACACACTGGTACACTTACAATAAAGCCAACGACTATAGAGGGAGGATTTTGAGGCAGCTCTCATGTAGCCCAGGGTGGCCTGGGCGCTTGCTATGTCATCCAGGAGGACCTTGATCGTCTGAGTCTTTTGCCTTCAGGATTACAGGGATGTGGGGGATTGAACCCATGACTGCATGCATGCTAAGAGAGCGGTTTACCAAAGAGCCTGGGATGTGGAAGGCGAAGGAAGGGGCTCCGTGGTGAATGGGCAGCAAGCCAGGATGCCGCTCAGGTTTGGGGGTGTACAACATTTGAGTTCGGAGGTGGAGCCACCCGAGAAGGAAGAGAAGCTCTGTCACCCTTTGGCAAAACACTGCCACACCAGACTTAAGAGAGTGTCAGCCAAACCAGGGGCTCCTGGGGAATGGGGTCGAAATTGTAAAGCCCGGTGTGCCTCAATCTATTAATGAATGAATGAATGAATGAATGAATGAATGAATGAATGAATGAATGAATGAATGAGCGAGCAAGCCAAAAAGTCCCTATGCCTGCACCAATCGGCCAATCAGCGCCTTTGCCAACGGCCCCGCCCCAAGGCCACACCTCCCGCCCTCCGGATGCTCGCAAACTCCGGAGTGGCGGATTATAGTCTCTCCTGAGACTGAGCATGCTCGGCGGCGCCCTGGGGGCAGACTCGAAAGCGATTGGCCGGGAGAAGGCAAGCTCCGCCCGCCGCAGCGCAAGGCCCTATCCGCAGCCGAAGGCTCGCCTTTCCCAGCACCGCCCCTCCGCGCACTGCGCAAGGCGGAACCAATCGTCAGCCAGGTTGGGAAAAAAAAAAAAAAGAGGGAGGTGAGCAGGAAGTGACGCACGCACCAGCGGAAGGCGGGCGGTCGGCGCTTGTTGCCCTGGGAACTGAGCTCTGGACCTGCGTCAATCGTGCGTCATAGGTGGGTGGGCCTCGTGCCGTCTACGCATGCGCGGGCACAGGCGCGAGCGCGGGAAGAAGCCTAATTGAGGCCAAAAATGGATGCAGGGTCGCGTGCGAAAGCAGCAGGGTCGGGGCGGGGGAGGAAAAGGATGAGGTGCCCGACCTGCACCGGCTCAGCCGCCCGGGAGCTGGCGTGGGTGTTTGTGTGAGATTTCCCACCTGACACAGGAGCCCTTGGAACTCAGCTTGGCTTTGTACTCCATCAGTAGCTGAGGGTGGCCTTGAACTCGTGATCCTCCGGTCCCCACCTTCTTCGTGCTGACATTCGTGTACCACCAAACCTGGTTTGCAGTATGCTGAGGACCAAACCCAGAGCCTCACTTAGCCGAGCCCTCTACCAACAGCTAGAGTCGGCCCTTCCCCAGTTTGTATTTAAACCGCAGCGCTGGAACACTTTATTCATTTAAACAGAACAGTTTCTTCGTTCTCAAAGAGACTGTAAAATGAAGGAAACAGTTCGGAAAGAGTATGTGCTTTCCAAATGGAAGATAATTGACATGAGTTGTCAACAAGACTCGCAGTTCATGCAGATGCACCGAAACTTTTCCTTTTGTCTGGGTGTAGATGTCATGTAGAAGCAACACGTTTTTGCATTAATAAGGGAAAGCATTTTCACACACGAGAACTTGTTAAAATTTGTTGGTTGACCTAAGTGTTATATTTGTGCTTAGGTGCTAAATCAACGCACGGTGCCCACATGTAGAACAAGAAATATGATCTAAAAATTTGTAATTCAATCTTAGAAAATGGAATTCTGCCCTTAAGAGAGAAGTATAGAAATGAATTAGAAAATTAAAAAAAAAAAAAAAAAAAATCCTACCTAGAATTAATCTAAGAACCTGCAGTTCCACAAATGACCACCAGATGTCAGAAGGTGCCAGCAGCCATGCTAGGAAAACAAGACATCTGGGTTGAATTAGGATCTAATTGCCTCAAATTGCCTCTGAAGCCCAGGGTTTTGTCACTTTGTCAGGGATCCTGGGTCAGGGAGTCCTGGGCAAATCCTAAGTAGACAAGTGGAGGAGGACCTCATGAGAGAGATTTAAATGAGTTGGCAGTGGTTTAATTCTTGAATATTAACTTAAGAATTCAAGTTGTGCTGGGAGCAGTGGTACATGCTTTAATCCCAGAACTATAGAAACATGCAGATCTCTGTGAGTTCAAGGCTAGCCTGGACTACATAGAGAGTCCCTCATGGCAAAAAGAAATAGAATTCGACTTACTAAGTACTCTGCTTTTTATTACATTGCATATCAAACGTCACATAATGTAATTGGAAACGTAGTATGTATGCTACATACATACTATTTATCCGTTTGTATATCCGAGTGTCTCTGTGGTATCTTTAACCCCAGCACTTAGGAAGCAGACACAGGCAGATCTTCGTGAGTCTGAGGACAGCTGGGGCTACATAGAGAGGCCCTGTCTCAGAAAAAAATAAATAAATAAAAACAGGCACCACCCACTCCTGCTGGAGCATACTTGTAAGCCCAACTCTCAGGACTGAGGCAGGACTGCACGTTCAAAGCCAGCTTGGGGTACATAGCTACACAGCAAGATCCTGTCTCAAAGGGAAATGGGGGTGGGGACGAGGGAGGTAGATAAATGTGAGGACAGGAGTTACGATCCTGAGAACCCATGTAAAATGCTGTGTGGCCATGGTGCCAGCCTGTGATCCCAGTATCAGAAGGCAAAGACAAGGGACCCTGATGAAGCTATCTAGCAAGAAGACGAGCTGTACTGGCAATCTGTGTTGTGGGGTTCAATAAGGGGCTCTGTCTCAATGAAGGGGGCAAAAGAGAAGGAAAATTTCCAACATCAACCTCAGGCCTCTACATTTGCATGTACAAATGTGCAACACACACACACACACATACGCACCCACCCACATGCAAATCCACACGTGCATACCATACTGAGAGAAAAAGGAGACAAAATGATCAAATTAAGAGACTGAGAGATGGCTCAGTTGATTAAGTCTTTGCCCCAACGTGAGGACTTAAATCCCCAGGATTCACTTGAAAAGAAGACAGGGCAGTGTGCACTGGGAAGTAGAGACAGAAGGATCCTGGGTCTGGCTGGTCAGCTGGTTTGCCCAGATCACTGAACTCTCAGTCTCAAAAATACGCTGGAGATCAGTTGAGGGAGACGCTACATATCAACTCCTGGCCTTCACAAACACACACACACATACCCGACAGATGTGCCACACACACATGCACACAAATATACAGATGTGCTTAATAAATGTATTTTTTAAAATTCTTCCATCAGCAAGATGGCTCGACAGGTGTTCACTGCCAAACCCTAAGAATTGAGTTCAAGCCCCAGGCCCCACATGGTAAGAGGGAAATGACTCCCACAAGTTGTCCTCTGACCTGCCCACGTGCACCCCTACACTTATGCACATACAAATAAATAAAATGTACAGAAAACGACTTTACTAATTCTGTGATCTGAGGCTGGACAGTCACCCAAAGTTCCTCTATAATGTTGTGTCATCCATCCTCAGCTTACAGGCCTAGAGTGTCTGGCAGACTTCTCAGCAAAGCAGGAAACTTTAAACTGTCCACCTGCATTGGCTGTTTGTCAGTCACTTTCCTCTGTGTCCTGCAGAATGGCTGGCAGACTCTTCCATGAAGCAGGAACCCGGAAGGAGTGTGCCATCTTGCTTTGGCAAGTTCAGCAGTCACTTTCCTGTGGGTCCTGCATATCCAGTTTATACAGCATAAAATCAAACAGTCCAGGCAAGAGCAGTTTCTTGCCCAAATGGCTAGTCTTGCCATGCCAAAGGTAAACTCCATAACAAGTTTCTTTGTTGCCCATCTTCCTCTCCGAAGTAATTGGTGTTGCCAGAAGCAGTTGTGTCTCACTGTCATGAAAAACCCTTTACATGCCATATTCTGCAGATCTTTGAAAGACTTGAAGAATATCTATCCATTTGAAGTATATCTCTGTACACCTAGAAAATCTAACGTTAAGTTTTGACTACTATAGGTGACTACAATCTGTAATTATATGTTACATTTTTAAAAGAGCTGTATAACTGCAATACCTAAACATGAAGAGGAATATACAACAAATTGACCTTAAATTTGTATCAATAAATCAAAATCCTCACCAATACCAAGTCTTCATTTCTATATCATAATTTCCCCCCTTTTTTTCCTTTAGGAGATTGACTGTAATCATTAACCACTTATAATCAACACCGTTTAAATGAAAACAAACATTTATAAACAATTTGGGAATTTGGGCATCGTTCTCTCCAAATGGCTTCTTGCTATTTGGGGGCACTGTCAATACCATCGGGATCTGAGAAAACCCAGAAACCTGGCCAAACCCTGGCTGTAGTAGTCTGAGGCTACATCATCTCAGCTGTTTTGGATTTTGGATCACCTGGGACACTACTTCAGAGGGGTCTTGCTTGATCAAACCTTATTAGCCTGGAAAGAATCTACAGATTTTCATCTTCTGTGGAAACAAAAATAAAATCTCTTTTCCAAAGTAACATGTTCTTAGACTTAAATTTGGAATTCAAGGCATTTTCGAAATATGTAAGTTGGATTAATCCAGCAGCATTTATAATCAAATGTCTTTTAGCAGTTGTTGCTCCTTACTCAGAAATCAAACAATTAAAAAACACAATAATATATAGTATCCAGACTCTCTGTGTACTTTCCTTGTTTTTCTTTTCTTTTCTTTTTTTCTTTTGAGACAGGGTTTCTCAGTACTGATTTGGAGCCTGTCCTGGAACTAGCTCTGTAGACCAGGCTGGACTTGAACTCACAGAGATCCACCTGCCTCTGCCTCCTCTGCCTTCCAAGTGCTGGGATTAAAGGCGTGCGCCACCAATGTCCAGCCTGTACTTTTCCATCTTTATGTGGCTTTTTTATTACTCTATTTCTTTTACTTTTATTTTTCAGCTTTTGAGACAGGGTTTCTCTGTGTAACTTTGGCTGCCCTTGAACTCACTCTGTACACCAGGCTGGTCTTGAAATCACAGAGATCCATTTGCCTCTGCTTCCCAAATTGGGATTAAAGGCATGTGCCACCATACCCAGCTATTTTAGGGACTTTATCCTTTTCCTTTTCTCTCCCAAGTCTACATATATTTTTAAACATATTGTAAAACATTTAGAGGTTTTTCTTATTCCCTGTGAATCTGTCTTTACTATATACTTCTTTTTTTGACCTCAAGTCATTTATCTGCTAAACAGCAGTGCTAAGATTAAAGCAGCTGGGGCCCTATTCTATTCCCTGACTTTCTGAGAGTCTGGCTTCATTTCTAGCTTCATGCTTATTGCCACAACTCCATGGGGTTTCTAGGTTCCCGCTACCATGAAGACACATGCTGCCAGCTGCTTGTTAACACCACTAAATTGTTTGGTATCAGGGTCTCTTTTTGCCATTAATGCTGAGTCAGAGAGCCTCTCTTAAAGGAGCCGCAAGCCTCTGCTCATCTCTAGAAAACAGAGCCCGTCCAAGGAAATGCTGCTACCAAGAAGCAGTGCTTGACTTTGTTCTTTTGTTTTTAGAATCCCCCTTTAAGCTTTCATCAGGTTGTACGTAGAAATTCTTGCCCCAAGTTGGTGGTGCTATTTGTAGATGGAGGTTTCTGTTCTGTCTGGTCCCATAGTTGCTTAGCCCCAAGTAAACACACAGAAGCTTATATTAATTTGTAAACTGCTGACTGATGGTTTAGGCTTCTTATTGGTTATCTCTGTCTTAGTTATTAACCCATTATTATTATTAACCCAATATGTGTATTGCCATGAGGCTGTGGTTTACCCATAATCTAGCAAGTTACTCCTTCGGCAGTATGGATGAAGACTCTTTGCCGCCTCCCTCTGCCTTCCTCTCTCCAGCCTTTTCCTCATCTGGTAGCCCCAGCTATCCATCCTGCCTGAATAAAACAGTGTTTTATTCATCAACCAATAAGACAAACATATATACAGAAGGATGTCCCCCAGCACTCAGACTTAGTAGCAAACACTGTTTACCTGTTAACCCATTTGCAGACTCACGATGGTTAATTCTGATTGTCACTTGATCGGTTGTTAGAGGTTAGGGAAGCTGGTGTCTGAGTGTATGTGTATACCATCATGATTTCCAGAGATTATGGCTTTCCTGACCCATGGTTCCATGGTTTAATCTATTGACAATAGACTGAAAATAGGAATGGACTACTAGGAGGTGATGTAGTCATTGAGGGTGAGGATGGTGGAGGAAGCTGGGCTACAGAACATTCTTTGGAAGGGTGTAACTGGGTCCTGAGCCCTTTCTGTTACCAGTATGGTTCCTGGCTTCTGTAAGGTGAGAAACTCAACTCTACCACATGCTCTAGGGTCGTCATGAGAGTCTCCCCCAGCATAGTGATGGAGCAAGCCGAAAAGGGGCCAAACCTAGAAATGCCAACCAAAATAAATCCTTCTCTTTCAAACAGTTCCACGTGTTTGCACACAGAGACAAAATGGCTTGGCAGACATACACACACACACACACGAAACAGTCCAACAACAAAAAACAAATAGTTCCACTGGAAACAAACAAGACACAGACCAAGATTGACACAGGCAAGGAGGGTCCCGGAGCTGTCAGAGGGGCTGGGCATTCAGCCAGTAAGAAAAAGCTCATCCTCAGCGTTTCGTGTCTAGCCAACCTTATTTTGTAGACACTTCCTGTTTGGAGGAAGTGTGTCACTGTGGAGGTAGGCTTTGAGGTCTCATACATGCCCAAGCCAGATTCAGTGTTTCAAACCTGCAAGTTCCTGTTGCCTGCAAGTCAAGATGCAGGAATCTCAGCTCTGTCTCCAGTACGGTGTCTGCCGGCACACCACCATGACGATAATGGACCAAAGCTCCGACACTGTAAGCCAGCCCCAATGAAAGCCCCTTTGTAATAGTTGCCATGGTTATGGTGTCTCTTCACAGTAATAGAAACCTTAACTAAGACGCTTGGCTAGAAGCAGAGAGCATGGATGATGTAGGAAAGAAATGAAAACTAGAAAGAAGTACCAATGGAGATACCCAGTGGGTAAAGTGCCAGCCATGCGAGCTTGAAGAACTGAGTTTGATCCCCAGCACCCAATAAAGGCCAATTGTAACAGTGAACACCTGTAATCCTAGCTCTGTCCAGGCAGCGGCCTTCGTGACTCAATAAGCTCCAAGGTCATTAAGAGACCAAGCTTCAAAGACTAAGATGGACAGTGACAGAGGAAGGACACCCGATGTCAGCCTGTGGTCAGCACAGCACAGACATGCACATAGACCATAATCACACACTGCACACACAAAAGAAAGAAACCGTGACTCTAACTCCCAGCTGCGCCCGCTCTCCACCAGAGACCCCAGAGTCCCAGCAGCAGATGGTAAATATCTGAAACGCGGCCCACACGGCCTTCGCCAAACGTACTCAACTCTGTCGTTATCCAGGGGAGCCACAGACACCACAGACAGGCATCCAGAGCATCTCACATTTTCTTTTTTAAAATTTTGGTTTGGTTTTTCAAGACAGGGTTTCTCTGTGTAGCCCTGGCTGTCCTGGAATTCACTCTGTAGACTAAGTTAGCTTTGCATTCAGAGATCAGGTCCACTTGCCCCTGCCTCATGAGTACTGGGTTTAAAGGTATGTGTCACCAATCTCAGATTTTAAAAAGCAGCAGCCAAAGCATAGTGGTCCTTCCACTCACAGGATTAAAAACAAAAAGCATCACTTTAGACAAGCAGATGAACTTGGACCTATGTGAGGCTAGGCACATGATCTCAATTACCCCAGAGGCTGGAGGGATCAGCCCAGGAGGTCATGACAGGCTGTGGACAGAGGGTTCTGTCCTGCCTGGACCCGCAGCCATTTAGTCACAAATAAACACACAGAGGCTTACATTAATTCTAAACTGTTTGGCCAATGGCTTAGGCTTCTAGTTGGCTAGCTCTCTCTTAATTATTAACCCATTTATATTAATCTGTATATCTACATGGCCTTGGCTTACCTGTGATGCCCAGGCTTCTTGCTTCCTCAGCACATATGTGGCGTCTCTCTGGCGTCTCACTCGCTCTGCATTCCTCTTCCCAGAATTCTCCTAGCCTGGTAGCTCCGCCTATACAACCTCCTGGCTACATCCCGCCTGTCCATTGGTGAAAAACAGCTTTATTCATCAACCAATAGGAGAAACCTATATTCACAGCATACATAAGGGCATCCCCCATCAACAGACCTCAACAACACAGCATGATCTTGTCTCAAAAAACAGCATGTGCCCTGTCTTAAGCTAGGGCTTCCAGTGCTGTGATAAAGCACCACAACCAAAAGCAACTTGGAAGCTGGGCGGTGGCAGCACATCCATCATCAATCAAGAAAGTATACAACAGGCCTGCACACAGCGCAGTCTGATGGGCTATTTGCGCAGCTGAGGCTCTCTCTTCCCAAGTGACTGGCTTTTATCAGCCTTTCTACGATGCAGCTCGTAGGTGCACTTTTCTTCCATGCCAGCCAGTTCCAAATAAGCATACAGAGACTTTGTATTAATTAGGAATTCTTGGCTGATGGTTTATGCTTGTCTATAGCCAGCAATTAACAACTTAAATTAACGCATTTCTATTCATCTATGTGCTGCCCTGAGGCTTGTTTACCTTACTTATGCACTGAGAAACTTTGGATACTATATGCTGTTCTGTTCTCTTTGTATTGTTTGACTGCTGAGGAAATAACAACTGTTAAAACAAATACTGCTGGATTAATCCAATTTATATATTTTAAAAATGCTTTGACTTCAAATTTTAAGTCCAAAGACAGGTTACTGGGGAAAAGGATTTCTATTTTTGTTTTCACAGAAAATGAAAAGCTGTGGATTCCTTCCAGACTACCATAGTTTAATCAAGCGTCCCAGGTGATCCAACATTCAAAACGGCTGGGACATAGCAGCCTTGCAGACTACAGCCAGGATTTCTTCTTCTTAGGATTCCCACAACAGCACCACCTACCACCAGGAAGCAGTTTGGAAAGAACAATGCCCAAATTCCCAAATAATGTTTATGAATGTTTGTTTTCATTTAAATGGGGTTGGCTATAAATGGTTAATGATCACAATCTCTTTTTAAAGGTAAAGGGGATTATGGTATAGATATACTTTGCTTATTTTCATTTATTGATACAATTTAAGGTCAATTTTGTATATTTCTCCTTGTTTAGGTATTGTGTTTATATAGCTCATTTAAAAATATAATGTGTAATTTAGTACAGCTTGTAGATAGTTACCTATAATAGTCAAAAAACTTAGAGTTAAGTTAGTTAGGTTTTCAAGATATATTTGAGATAAGCATTCTTCAAACCTTTCAAAGACCTACAAAATATGGCATTTAAAATGGTTTAGGGTTTTTCTTAACAGTGAGACACAACTGCACCTGTCCACACCACCTGCGTCAGAAAGGAAGATGAAGATGGACCTTGAAGAAATGCCTTATGGAGTTTGCTTTCAATATGGCAAGACTAGCCATTTGGGCAAGATACTGCTCTTGTCTGGACTGTTTGACTTAATGCTGTATAAACTGGATATGCAGGACTCACAGAAAAATGGCTGCTGGTACAAGATGGACATTGCTACAGGGTTCCTGCTTCATGGAAGAGTCTGCCAGACAGTCTGCAGGACACAGAGAAAAGTGACTGACAAACTGCCAATACAGGTGGACAGTTTAGTTTCCTTCTTTGCTGAGGAGTCTGCCAGACACACTATGGCCTATAGGCTGGAGATGGAAGATTACAGAAGAATTTTGGGTGACTGTCCAGGCAGTGAGTTGTCTCTGTCATTTCAAGAGTTTATATACTACCCTTCTGTGGTCTTTGAGGGAGTTGAAGACAGATAGTTATGGTTATAGTTTTCCTTAGTTATGATTAAAGATAAGTTACATATAGGAGTTTAGACTCATAACGATAACATAGATAATAACATTTAAATCTTGCTAAATGTTAATTGACTAAATATTGTTAACTGTGGTTCTTATTTGATAACTGTTCTGTTATTATATACAAGGAGGAGAGAGGAAGAAGGAGTGGGGAGTGTTAGGAGTAAGGTTTCTCCCCCGCCGCCGGTCTTGTCCCACCGCCACACCAGCCCCAAATAACACACAGAGACTCTGTATTAGATATAATGCTGTTGGCCAGTTACTTGTTTCTTATTGGCTAGCTCTGTCTTAAGTATTAACCCATTTCTATTAATCTAAGTATATTCACATGGTCTCATCTTACCGGAGAGAGGGGGCCGGCGGTTCTGCTCTCTCCAGTCTCTACATGCTGACTCCTTCCTACTACTTCCTCTTTCCTCCTTGTCTCCTAGTCCCGCCTATCTTGCTTTCCTATTGGCCAACAGTGCTTTATTAATTAACAAATAAGAAACATATTTAGAGAATGACATCTCCCATCATCTCTTTACTGTCTAAATAAAAAGGGTTCTAACCTTAACAAAGCAAAATATATAACACAACACTTATCAAGTAAAAATCACAGTTAACAATATTTAGTCCAACATTTAGCAAGATTTGAAGAAAATATTCCATCATCTATCCTATCTTTGTGTGTCTAAAATCTATGTAACTTATCTTTAATCCTAACTAAGGAAAACTCTAACCATAACTATCTGTCTTCAACTCCCTCAAAGACCACAGAAGGGTAGTATATAAACTCTAGAAATGACAGAGACAACTCACTGCCTGGACAGTCACCCAAAATTCTTCTGTAATCTTCCATCTTCAGCCTATAGGCCATAGTGTGTCTGGCAGACTCCTCAGCAAAGCAGGAAACTTTAAACTGTCCACCTGTATTGGCAGTTTGTCAGTCACTTTTCTCTGTGTCCTGCAGACTGTCTGGCAGACTCTTCCATGAAGCAGGAACCCTGTAGCAATGTCCATCTTGAATCAGCAGTCACCTTTCTGAGGGTCCTGCATGTCCAGTTTATACAGCATAAAGTCAAACAGTCCAGACAAGAGCAGTATCTTGTCAATTTGCCTAGTCTTGCCATATTGGAGGCAAACTCCACAACGTGTTTCTTTGAAGTCCATCTTCCTTTCTGACGCAGGTGGTGTTCCAGGACCATTTATGTCTCACTGTTAAGAAAAACCCTAAACCATTTTAAATGCCATATTTTGTAGGTCTTTGAAAGGTTTGAAGAATGCCTATTCCTCTCAAATACATGTATGTATATCTAGAAATCTTAACTAACTTAACTATAAGATCTGACTATCATAGGTACTATCTATAATCTGTATTGAATTATACATTACATTTCTACACAATACCTTAACAAGAGGAGAAATATACATGTCACAAAATTTACCTTAGATTGTATCAATAAATGAAAATCCTTTTCAAAACAAAATATTCATATCTATACCATAATCACATTTTTACCTTTAAAAAGATTGGTTTGGTCATTAACCATTTATAACCAACCCCATTTAAATGAAAACAAACATTTACAAACAATATTTGGGAATTTGGGCGTCGTTCTTTCCAAACTACTTCCTGCTGATGGGGGTGCTGTCATTGGGGATCCTAAGAAGATGCATAAATCCAGGCTGTAATCTGTAAGGCTGCCTTGTTCAAGCTGTTTTGAATGTTGGATCACCTGGGATGCTGTTTCAGGGGGTCTGGCTTGCTCAAACCACATTAGTCTGGAAGGAATCCACAGCTTTTCATTTTCTGTGAAAACAAAATTAGAAATCCTTTTCCCCAGTAACTTGTCCTTGAACTTAAATTTTGAAGTGAAAGCATTTTAAAAATATATAAGTTGAATTGATCCAACAGCATTTGTTTTAACGATTGTTGTTATTTCCTCAGCAATAAAACAATACAAAGGCAATATAATACCGTACAGTATCCAGATTTTCTCCATCTTTACGTGGCTTTTTTATTACTCTGTTCCTTTTACTTCTATTTTTTTTATTTTTTTGAGAAAGGGTTTCTCTGTGTAACTTTTATCTGTCCTGGAATTTGCTCTGCATACCAGGATTACTTTGAAATCACAGAGATCTGCTTGCCTCTGTCTCCTGAGTGCTGGGATTAAAGGCATGTGCCACCACACCCAGCTCCTCTCTGTCTTTTTAAACCATTTTATTTTTCTCTCCCAAGCCTATGTATATTTTAAAACACACTGTAAACCTTTAGCTTTTTCTTAATCTGAATCTGTCTTTACTGAAAATCTTTATCTTTTTTCTGGCCACGAGTCTTTATCTGCTAAACAACAACATTGCTAAAATGAAAGCTATAGTTGTTTCAGCCTCGGTCAATCCAAGATGGCCGTGGGTACCTTTACTGCCAGAACTGAGAGCTGTGCTCACCGCCTTGGTCTGCGCTGCCATCCAGCAAGCATGCTGCTGGCTTGGAGATGTGGTCACTGCCATTGCCAGCTCTTGTACACACCAATAAATTGTTAGCAGTGCTTTTTTAAAGCCGTGCGGTTTTTTGCCACTTATGCTGAGTCAAGAAACCTCTCTTAAAGGAGCCGCGCAAGTCTCTGTCTCTCGCAAAACAGAGTCCCACCCAGAAAAATGCTGTTAGTTAAGAAGCCTTGCTTATCTCTGTTCTTTTGTTTCTAAAACCCTTTTTTAAGCTTTTATTAAATTTTAAGCGGAAGTTCTTATTAGCCACGTTGCAGCGCCATTTGTTAATAGTAGGTTTTTCTGCCAGCCTGGTCACACTGCCGTGCCAGCCCCAAATAATACACCAAGACTCTGTATTTGATATATATGCTGTTGGCCAGGTACTAGTTTCCTATGGGCTAGCTCTGTCTTAAGTATTAACCCATTTCTATTAATCTAAGTACTTTCACATGGTCTTATCTTACCGGAGAGAGGGGGCCAGCGGTTCTGCTCTCTCCAGTCTCTCCATCCTGACTCCTCCCTACTGCTTCCTCTCTCCTCCTAGTTTCCTAGTCACGCCTATCTTGCTTTCCTATTGGGCAACAGTGCTTATTCATTAACAAATAAGAGGAACATATTTACAGAATGACATCTCCCATCAGAGGAGATTCAAGATGGAGGACTGAGAGAGAAAATGTCGGGGTCTCTCTCCGGTCAGATAAGACCATGTGGAAATACTTGGATTAATAGAAATGGGTTAATATTTAAGACAGAGCTAGCCTATAAAAAACTCGTAACAAGCCAATGATGTTATATCAACTACAGCGTCTCTGTGTGTTATTTGGTGCTGGCGCGGCGGTGGGACCAGACCGGCAGGGAAAATACCTACTCATAACAATGCACTTCAAATCCTGATCCATACCAACCTGGAATGAATCCAGAGCCTCTTATTTCCTGTGGAAATAAAAGCATAACCAACCTGTTGCCCAAAGTGACACATCTTTTGACTTCCATTTTGAAGTCAAGACATTTAAAAAAAATAGATAGGGTGGTTTATTCCAACAATTTCCATTATCCAATGTGTTTTAGCAGCTGTTGTTTCTTCATCAGAAAGCAAAAAATTCGAAGACAACACAATAACAAATAGGGTCCAGACTCCCATATATTTTCAGTCGTTGCATGGTTTTTTTCCTTTATGTTATTTGATTCTTTCTTTAAAGACTTTATTATTTTTAAACTATTTTATGCTGTCTATACAATTTCTCTTTTCTCTTCCAAGCTTATGTATATTTTAAACACATTGTAACATGTTTAGCGGTTTTTGTTTTTTCCATCTAGAGCTGTCTTTGCTGCATAGCTGTAATCTTTGTCTGCGTGAGCAAAACGTAAGCCACCATCCAGCTTAGCTCATGGTGTGCTTGCAGAGTTCACGCAGGTGTTGATTGTGCTCGTAGCTCAAGTCCTCGGGCAACAGCTGGGAGACTTGTCTTTGTACCACGACTGACATGAGAGACATGAGATTAGGAAGCAACATTTAACTCCAGTTTTGTGTGTTCAGAGCCTTTTTAAAGATTTTTCAGATATGTGGATGAATAAGCCAGACATGTGGGTGACATATGTAGGCAGACTTTTCTGTCCCACCAGCCAGTCCCTAATAATCACACAGAGGCTTGTGGTTAATTGTGAATGCTTGGACCAATAGCTTAGACTTTTCTTCAGCCAGCTCTTACCTCTTACAACTTAAATTAACCAATTTCTATTAATCCATGTGCTTCCCCAGGCTTGTTTACCTCATGTACAAACTTCAAATCCTACTTGCTCTTTATCTCATGGCATCTCCTCAGACTCTGCCCTTCTTCATCCCAGCATTCTCTCTGCCCTGAAAACCCTGTCTAGCTGTTGGCCAATCACGTCTTTATTAACAATGAGAGCAACACAACTTCACAGTGTACAGAAGCATTATTCTACAGCAGGCGCTCAGTGTCTGGGATTAAATGGTTCCCGTAATTTTGTCCTCCTGGATCTTTCTTTCCTAGTTGCCAAGACTCCACTCTCTGAAGTTAGTACCTGTTGCTGTGACAACTACAACAACCAGAAGCAATTTGGAGGAGGAAATTATTTCAGTTTATGGTTTCAATCCATCCCTTGAGGGATGTCAAGGCAGGAGCTCAAACAGGGACTTGAAGCAGAAACCATGCAGGAGTACTGCTTGTTGTGAGATCCTGGTTGGGCTGGCTTTCCTATGTAGCACACAACCACCTGCAGAGGAAAAGGTGCTTTCCAGAGTGGGCTGGGCCCTGCTATATCAAGTATCAAATAATTCCCCCACCGACATGACCACAGCCAGACTGTTCTGGAAATTCCTCCATTGAAATTCTCTTCTCTCATGCCAGCCAGTGGTGGCCTATAATCCCAGCACTCACTCGGGAGGCAGAGGTGGGAGGAGCTCTGTGAGTTCGAGGCTAACCTCGTCTACAGAGTGAGTGCCAGGACATACTCCAAAGCTACATAGAGAAACCCTGTCTCAGAAAAACAAACAAACAAAAATAAAACCAAAACCGAAAAACAAAGAAAAATCCTCTTCTCTGCTGACTCTAAGACAGTTCAAGGAGGGAGTAACTATCAAATGGCCTGCAGCTCCTTCAGCCTGGAGATCACAAAAAATGAGGACATCTTGTGATTAGAGACACTGGCTTGTGGCATGCCTTACCTGGCAGCTTGAAGTCTCTTCAACGTGTTCAGAGACCAGGTGTGGCGTGGGCCCCACAGACTTAAGTGTTGGAATGCTTGGCCCACAGGGAGCGGCGCTGTTAGCAGGCGTGGCTTTGTTGGAGAAAGTGTGTCACTATGGGGACAGGCTTCGAAGTCTTATATGCTCAAGCTGTGCCCAGTATGGCGCACAGATCTCTTCTGCTGCCTACAGATCGGGACGGGGAACTCTAGGCTCTTCTCAAGCACCATGTCTGCTTGCAGGATGCCATGCTCCCTGACATGATGATGAACTAAACCTCTGACGCTGTAAGCCTGCCCCGGTGAAATGTTTTCCTTTGTAAGAGCTGCCATGGTCATGGAGTCTCTTCACAGCAATGGAAACCCTAAGACAGAAGTTGGTACCAGGAACTGGGGTGTTGCTAAGACAGGCCTGACCATGTTTTTGTTTCAAGGAATGTGGACTTTGGAAGTTTGGATTAAGAAATCAGTGGGATGTTTTAAAGTGGGGGTTAATGGGCCATCCTTGTATGAACATGGAAGACAGTGGTGCTGAGGATGATTTGAACAGTGGGGGCCTGGGTCAAGTGGTTTCAGAAAGGAATTTTAGTGTGTTGCATAGAGATCATTCTTATGATATTTTGGTGAAAAAAAATGTGGCTGCTTTTTCCCCCTTGTCCAAAGAGTATGCCTGAGGCTATTAGCATTCACTCTTATGAAGATTTATAATGAAAAGAGTCATGCTGAGCAAAAAACAAAAAAACCAGAATGTACAGAAAAGGGTTACCAGGAAATGGAATGGAGATAAATCCTATGTTCAAGCAGATAAACAGATTAAAGAAAAGCTGGATGTTAAACAGAATGAGGGGAGTGTTGACCTTAGATCAAGACCCCACCCAGCTAAGCTTCCAACATGTGAAAAGAAATTAAAGAATAGCCAAGCATTGGTGGTGCATGCCTCTGGTCTCAGCACTCGAGAGGCAGAGACCAGCCTGGTCTACAAGAGCCAGTTCTAGGACAGGCTCCAAAGCTACAGAGAAACACTGTCTCAGGGGAAAACAAAAAGGAATGAAGGGACCAGACCCTTACCCAGCCCCCTACTTTAGCAGACATGACAGGCTGCGGAAAAGACCCAACAACACGTAGACCTCTGACTCAGCACAGGTTAGTTTCCAGCCTTCTGGTCCTGCCAGACCTGTCCTAGTCACTAGGTCAGATATCAGAAGTTAGCTGGAGGTCTCTGGACATGCTTTACAGTAAAAGTGGAGTAACAGTGACATGCAGAGCATAGCAACCGCCCTGGGAGGGCCTATAGGCCATAACAACCAGTTGACCAATCAGCACAGGACAGGTCGCCCAAACCTAGAAGTGCACCAATCCTGAGACTGTTGTGGACCTCCTAGACCTCCCCTTGTGCTCTCCAATAAAATCCCTGCTTCGTGGCCCCTTCCCATCCGTCTCATGCCAACTGCTGTGCTGGAAGGATGAGGGGACTGAGTTAAGACAGTTAACTCATTAAACAATAAGACTCTGCTTTTGCCTCGGGACAGGTCTCTGGTGATTTTGGGATCCCCCTGAGCAGCAGCACTCATCTGTTTGCTGAGGGCTGACATAATGGGACCAGCTACAAGACACTCCCACCGCTGTGACTCGGTTTGTGCCAGGAGACTTCCCAAGGACTGAGCCAACATAAAGCCTTCCTTCTCTAAGTTGATCAAGTCTCTCGTAGCAGTAACACAAGCAAAGAACACAGTAGTCTTCAGTGCTCCTGATGTCTTGGGCATTTGCCCTTTTACAGACTGTCTCCTTTGTTCCTTTCCCTACTTCCCAAATGGCTGTCTTGTCTCCTCACCCCTCCCCTTTGAGAATTCTCCTTTCTATTGGCTCTAGACATCTTCCTCACCTCATCTCCTCCCATCCTATTTCCAAACATTCTCAAAACAAGTTGTACCAGCTATGCTGGGTGGTGGTGGCACACGCCTTAAATTCCAGCACTTGGGAGGCAGAGGCAGGCAGATCTCTGTGAGGTCAAAGCCAGTCTGGTCTACAGAGCAAGCTCCAGGGAAGCCTCCAAAGCTACAGAGAAACCCTGTCTTGAAAAACAAAGAAGAAAAAAACACAAACCAAACAAACAAAAGCCAAGAAAACTTCAAGGAAGCCAGGCATTGGTGGTGAACGCCTTTAATCCCAGCACTTGGGAGGCAGAGGCAGGAGGATCTCTCTGAGTTCAACTCCAGCCTGGTCTACAGAGCTAGATCCAGGACAGGCTCCAAAACAGTACAGAGAAACAGTCTTGAAAAACATAAATGACAGCAAAAGAAACCTTCAAGGACCAATCTCATAGCATCTCTTGGGCTTTCTGTTTAGCTTTTGTTCCTTCTTTGGCCATGTCCTAATGTCTGCTAAGGAAGGTTCGGGTTTAGATTCTCTGCCTCTTAAGGGTTAATAGGTGGTGAGGGAATGATACAGCAGCATAAGGGGGAGAAAACTGACTGGTATGTAAAATAAGATGGCTTTTAATTTAAATAAAGATTAAAAAAATCGCCGGTCAGTGATGGCACACGCCTTTAATGCCAGTACTTGTGAGGCAGGGCAGGCAGAGATCTGTGAGTTTGAGGCCAGCCTGGTCTACAAGGAGAGTTCCAGGACAGCCAGAGTTGTTAGAGAAACCAGGTCTCAAAAAACAAAATAAACAAACCCAAAAAGAAAGGCTTACACGGATTGTAAAATAGCAGGAAACTTCGAAGTAAAACAACAGTAATTAGGAATGTACAGGCAAAACAACAGTGTGTCACACGCAGGTCACCGCTCTAGCTTCTGAGGTATAGAGGGAGGGTAGTTACTAGAGGCGTAGTTTGGGTGGTTAACTATTTTGACAGGTTATATTACAACCTCTTTTCTACTGTACATATCCCCATAATATGTGGTTTTTACCACATGCACATGCAATTATACATAGACCTAAGATGGTACATGAGGTTTTTCCTAAAAGTTCACTTTAAGGACAGTTTGCTGTATTATGCATGTACTCAAAAATAGTTCAGGCTGGCTTCCTTCCTCTCCTTCCATTACTAAAATACAACCAAATATAATGTAAGTTTGATGCCAATTAAGTGAACGAAAAACGTATTCTATTGTTCATAGCGTGTGTGTGTGTGTGTGTGTGTGTGTGTGTGCAGCATGAAGGGGGAATTGTAATTTAAGAAAAGCAGTGCAAAACAGGATGTTTGTTTTTAGGGAAAGGTATCATTAAAAAAAGGTAAGGGGAGGAGGGAGGGAAGGACGAGAGAGAGAAAAGGAAGGTAGTGAACGTACACAGGTGATGCTCTTAGTGGCTGCAGCTGAGGGCGTATCCAGTCAGAACCCCGTGTCCTGGGCTGTTAGCTGCATCGTTTGGAGTGTGTGCAAAGCTGAAAGCCAAGTGGCGTCCCAGATTTCTAGACTATTCCTTATGCTTGTTTATGTCACTTGTGTGAGAGGAAGCACATAACGGGCAACACTCATCCTGTCTCAGCCTTCTTCTATGGCTTTCCTTTTCTGCAGATCTGAGCAGGGGCCAGCCTACCATACCGGCATGCCACATCCCGTTGGAAATGGTGCCCTTTTCCGGAATGTCTGGGTCTGAAGGTAAACTTGTTGCCAAAAGGCAACATGTCTAACTTGCTCACTGACTGTATCCTGGTGCCTGACACGAGCTCTGGGCAGAAGCTCTATACCCATGGACTTCAGCCAGCACGGAGTACAAGTATTTGGGGCGGGGGTGGGGGAATACCCGCTGCTGATTGGACATGGAGAAACCTGTCATCATGGTTCCTTCCATCACTGGGCCCGTGTGCTAGGCAGGAGTCACCTCCCGCGCGCTTGGGCTGGCCTCGAACCCGTGCTGATCCTCTCGGCTTTGAGGTGGGATTACAGGGACCCCCGGGCTCAGCCACCACGTCCTTCTCTGACATTGCTAATTAGTCCCCACGGGCCTGGGGGCAGGGGCCGCCCCTTCCTCCTGTCTGCCGCGGCCTCCGCCTGGCTGCACGCGCTCCACCCGGCTGCGGCGTTTCCCCGGGCGCCGCCACCCAAGCTCCCCGGGGCCAGCGCGGCGGCGTCTGCGCAGGCGCGAGCGCGCGGGGCATCACGGGCCGCCGGGACGCAGAAGATGGCGGATGCGGCCGTGGGTAAGGACAGGTGCGGGGAGCAGCGGCTCGTGTCGCTGCCGCTGTCCCGCATCCGGGTCATCATGAAGAGCTCTCCCGAGGTGTCCAGCATCAACCAGGAGGCGCTGGTGCTCACGGCCAAGGCCACGGTGAGCGGCCGGCGGGGCGGCGTGACGGGCGGGGGCGGGCGCTAACCGCTCCCCGTCGGGCTCCGCGCACGCCCAGCCTTCCGGCTGCCCTCTCCTCCTGCGCCTGCGCGGCTCCGGGCCCCTCCCCACCCCCCCACCCGCGGTGTCGGCCCCGCCCACCCGGGCCGCTCGTCCTCTGTGCTGCTTCCGCTCTGCGCGCTCACTCCGCTCCCGGCGTCCCTTGCGCCCCGCCCGCCGCGTCATTCCCGCCGTGCTTCGCGCGCGAGGCGGCGAGCGTGCAGCTCCGCGAGTCGACGCGGTCTCCACTGTGGCCGAGCTCCTGCGCGCGCGGGCGCGCGCGCGTGTGTGTGTGCACAGTGTGTGTGCATAGTGCGTGTGTGCACAGTGTGTGTGCATAGTATGTGTGCGTGTATGCAGTGTGTGTGCGCAGTGCGTGTGTGCATAGTGTGTGTGCATGTGTGCATAGTGTGTGTGTGCACAGTGTATGCACAGTGTGTGTGTGTTCTCAAAGCTTCCACCGTGTCCTGCACGGGTATCCAGGGATCTGCAGCCCTCCGGCCTCCGCAGATCGGCAGGGTTTATGTAGGCAACGGTTGCTCACAAAGTTTAGCCTCCAGGGAGAAGTTTATAACCACACAGCCCCCTTCCAACACAACACACACAGATCGCTTTGTGTTCTTACTTCGTTTTATGTTTTCAGACCCTATCCTGCAGACCAGGACCGCCTCAGCTTCCCCCACCCCCCTACCCCTCCGAGTGCTGGAATTAAACGTTCTTGCCACCGCTCCCGGGTTAGAGTCTGGTCTCGGTGGTGGTAGCCCGGGGACCTTCCTGTTAGGAGAAACTGCTTTTCTCAAGATTGTTTTCAGCTTCTACAATATTAACGGAATTGCAAATGTTATGGCTTTGCAACAGAACCAACATTAAGTAGTTCCCAGCGTCCTGCTCCTTTATGATGATGGTATACTTAATATCACAAGCAGTCTGTACACATTCCTACTTCTAAATACAGACAAGATCATGAGGAAACACTTGTGTCTGTGTGGTCCTGGGACACATCTCTCATTATAGCTGAACTAATCCTGGGCCTTGGGAAAGGCTCAATTTACCGTATTTCTGAGCCCTGCAATCTTGGCAGTCCTACACCACTTGCAAAGTAAGATTTCATTTTTCAGCTTGAGGTTGTTGGTGTTTACTGTAGTACTGTAGTTTTGAGTGAACAACCTTCAACGAGGGATTCATTAGACTGAAAACGGATTTTGGAGATACAGACATGTGACAGCTTACATCTGTAATGTAATGCCAGCTCTTGGGAGACTGAGGCAGGAGTATCTCCAGGAATTCAAGGCTAGCCTGGATTACAGAGTGAAACCTTGTCTCAGTAAACTAAGATAAAGTTCTTGGAACGTCAGATAGAATTGTTGAATGGTCTTTTGCTCCATGTTTTGTAAAGGTTGGTGACACTCCAACCTACCCCATCACTGTTTCCAGACGGCAGCTCATGTAGCTCAGACTTTTGCCAAACTTGCTGTGTATCCATAGCTGCCGTTGATTTCCTGTGCCTCTTGTCTCCACTTGTGGAGTGTGGGTGTGCAGCACAGCACTTCTGGAAACAGTCATTATAGTCATTCATAAATATTTTCCGTGTTACACACCTACGCTCGATAGAAAATGCCTGCTGCCTCCGGCTCTACACAGGGATGTTTCTTTCCTGACCTTGCATTTTTTCCTCATAGAAACTGATTTCTAATAACTTGAGGTACCAAGACAATCAGACATATCAATGGAATTTTAAGCTTATAAAGTCTGTGATGAGTTTTCCAATCTGACCTTTCATTTGATGTTTTTGTTGTTGGTTTAGGAGCTCTTTGTTCAGTATTTAGCCACCTGTTCCTACAGGCATGGCAGTGGTAAAGCCAGGAAAGCATTGACATACAGTGACTTAGCCAGCACTGCCGAGGACTCAGAGACGCTTCAGTTTCTCGCAGGTAAGTAATCTATGGGATGTTCTGCTAAAAAACAAGACAAAAAACTTTTAGTGAGCTCTTTGTCCCTTTATTGTTATCCTGGCCTGGTACAGGGAAGTGTTCTAGCCTTCTACTTGAGCTCATAAAGAATTGTACAAGTTGACAATGCACCCCAACGGAGCTGCTGGTGTATGTAGCCACGAGTCAGGCCCTAGCAAGAAAAAGCTTCAGTGTAGCCCAGGAAGGGGGTCAGGCCACCCAGCCTTCCTCAGCTAGCTTGGACAGGAGTGTTCACAAAGTCATGTCCAAGAAACATGTTTACTATCTGTGGAATGGCAACAGGTCTGTAAGTGCACCAGGAAACAATCCCAAATTCTGCGATTCTTCCCTCATAAGTGTACATGGGTTTCATGTCTTTTAGAAGATATTCTGGGGTTAAAGCGGGAACTAGTAAGTTTTGAAACTTGCATTGTTGTATTCGTAGTTCAACATAAGCCGTTATTGACATGTTTCCTGTTTTTAAAGATATATTACCCAAGAAGATTTTAGCTAGCAAGTACCTGAAAATGCTCAAAGAGAAGAGGGAGGAGGAAGAGGAACACGATGGTGAAAGTGATATTGGTGAAGTCCTGGCTTAAGCCAGCAAGGAGTCTCAGCCTGGTGAGCAGGGCAAGCATAGACTCACAGCTGGGCAGCACTGTGTGCCCTGTCTCGGCTTTGCAGCTTGATGCACTCCCTCTGGCAAGGGAAAGGCCTGGAGCAGCCTCCCACACAGACCCTCCAGCAGTCTCCTGTCCCAGCAGGGGAGCCCTGGGCAGCCGGCACTGCTGTGGCTCTGGGTACAGCAGCACAGACACTGACCTTCATGTTGGACTTGCAGGAAGACCCGGAAAACTCCACGTCGGCTGTCTAGTCACAGGGACACCCTTTTCTCACAAATGGCTACAAGTATAGCTCATGTACACTGCTACCTTTGAATTTTTTGTATTTTTTAAAAAAAAAAAATGGACTATGCATTTTTACTGTACAGAAAATTTGCTTTTCCTTTTCCATTAAAGGTTTGTATTTTACAGTAACACGCTTTATTGAAGTGGTTTTAGGATCTTTGCTTTTTCTAACATCTTACTGATAATTTTGAAATTTCAGAGTTAGCGTTTCTGGCTGGAAATGTGAGCCAGACAGAGTGTGAGCTTAGCAGGTCCATGGGCTTCTCTTGGCAGGCACCAAAATAAACAGCAGCAGCATGTAAGTAGCTGTCCCAAGAGGAGAGCTCCGCTCATCAGTCACATGCAGTTGAAGAAGCAGCCACCTTCTGTAAATGTTTTAAGCAAGTTGGACACTGGGGAGTTCTCATTTTTCTGTTGTCATTTATATCCAGTAAAACCATCTTGTGGTTTATAAAGTTTGACAAAAATGTTTGTTTGATGTCTTGCTGAATGTAGCTGAGTCTGGCCTGGTACTTGTAATCCTGCCTCAGCCTCCCAAATTGCAGGAATTAAGGGTGTACCAGTTCTGTTCACTATCAATACACAGAACACCCACAACATTCCCATGCTACCTGTAGTTAATCTGTGTCCCTTACAAGCCAATTACCCTCTGCAGGGTCTCACTATGGAGCCCGAGCTGGCTTAGAACTCTTGTGTAGGCCTGCTGAGCTGGCCCTGCATTCAGGTCTCCCCACCTGTCTGTGCAGACCCTGCCTACTGTGCCTGACATGTGTTTTTAAAAGTGATTTCTAATAAGCCATTTACAAATCCACTTTTTGGTGTAGATTTGGTCACATACAATCATGTGACCACTATTAACAGTTCTAGCACCCTCTGAAAAATCTCTTCAGCATCTCCATCCCCATGTTACCATGGCAACCACTGAGCTGCCCACTGTCCCAGCTGGAAGAAAAAAAGACCGATGAACAAAGCAGAACACTAGGATCATTTGCCAGTTGCTGCTGTGGTCATGAGCGTGACAGAACTTGGTCTGCCATAGCAAATGTTCAACTCACTCTAGGGACACCCCACCATCACCGCCACCACCTGCACGTTCACATAGACTTCCTGGGACTTGAGAGCACCACCATGTTTACACACTCAGGGCAACAGAGCTAGCTTCAGGACTCTGTCCTCACATCTGGAGCTCAGGGCCTTGAGCAGGACGGGATCAATCGAATGGCTTCTGACGGTTCTCTCCGTGATGCTGATGTGGGGACACCAGCTCCATGGGTGGTGTGGGGCTCTACAGAACAGGACCTACATCCCTTTGGAAAGGTGAACTAGGGCAATGCTCTCAAGGGAGACAGTGAGTAACTAGACACACCTTTGGAATAGGCAGCTGTAAATATGAGGAACTTTATTTATTTTTTTTTTGCTGACATACTATGCGGCAAAACAAAATTGACACCATACAAAATAACTTTATAAAATATCATTCACATCATAGTTTATCAGATTTACAGCATTCTGTGCATGTTAGGGGGCTACATAAGGAGTGAAAAACACACTATACCAAACTCTTAGTATTAGTTTATACACACAGTAAGAACAACATAAGTAGCTGTTGGGTTTCCCATGAATTTATTGCAAAAATAGTGCAAACTATTTAACCTAGTAAGCTGTGAAAACAAACTTAAAAGGACCCAGCTAAGCTTAAACACGACAAGAGATGCGCAGTGTCTCGGCATTCAGCTTTCCTCATCAGCTGTCTTATCCATGCAGACCACCTGACCAGGTAGGTGATCGTGGGTGAGTGCTGAGAAACACGAAAAGAGCCGCTACTCCAAGGCCAGGCTCCCAGCGGCTGCACGCTGGCAGTGCCTTCAGTTTAGGGTCATGCTACTGACTCAACGGACACCCATGAGGTCTGTGTGTAAAACTTAAGATTCCACAACTTTGAACTGAAGTACCCACCCTTAGGTCACGTGGAGAAGGAAGTCGAAGCAGCACTAACAAAGGGTCTGAGTGGCACGGCCAGCTGAGAGAGTGGTACCCCTTCCTCGGGTGTGCTTGGGGAAAGAGTCCTAAAGTAGCGTGACCTTCAGAGCCACACACTGCAGGGAGCAAGAAGGAGGATACTAACTTTTTAAGTTTTCCTTTCAACAGACTATTGGGGTCCAAAAAGCATAATATCTGACAAAATTAAAATATAATGCTACATAGAAAAGCTAAAACAAAACAAAAAAACCCAAACAAACAACCCCCCCACAACCCAAATCAATGAACCAAAAAGCAGCACACGCAGGTCTATGACTTGAGGTACCTATGTAAATTTCATCACCTGCCCAAAGGTAAAATACAATGCTTCCGGCAAGCCAATTGTAGGGCATTGATTACAGACAAAGTGCAACAGCTCTGAGCTTCATGTCCATATGCAGCATACTAAAGGGGGATTCATTCTATAAAATATAGCTGAAGTATCAGCACCTGATAATGGAAGCTTAAACAAAAAACAAAAACCCCACATACGTCTAACTAATCACCTCTTTTTTTCTTATTTTCCTTTTTTAAGATCCTGCGAAGGGAAAGGGTGGGTGCAGAGAAAAAGTGGGGGGTGTCTTCCAAATCATCTTTCGGAGTCTTGCCAAGTACAGCTGGTTCTCTCCTAAAACCCAGATATCTCTTTAAAAGAGTAAGACTCTATATATACTCTACCGGAGAAAGATGCCTAACTTTTATTTCTTATTGGTATAAAATCAAATTCATAGGACTCCAAAATATTGTGTTACTTCCAAAGAATTATTAAAAGATTGCCGTAGTAGGAAAAGTCTAGAATTGTAAACTGCCAAATATAAAAGTGTGGCAAGTCATCAGTCTCCAATCTTATTTTCTTACCCATCAGAAACTGTTCCTGATTTCAGAAACCATGGGCTGTCGAAGACTGTTCATCTTCCCCACCTCCAGCCTGGCCTCCAGACAGCCGTGAGCGTGCCCCCTCCTCTGCCCATGGCGATTAGCACGTTCACCATGCAAACCATTTGCTGTTCATGAAAGGAAGTCATATACAAAGCATGTCAGAGGAAAAGGGAAACGAACAGCTAACAGAGCAGAGACAGCACTTGGGGTATATTTTTGGGGGGTGATGCCCCTTCAATGGCACAGAAATAAAGTGATAGCTATGAACACATGCATAGAAGAGCTGGGGGTATGTTTTGTGTAGGATGTTATATGTAAAATTTGCTCTTGGACACACACTTCCCCCTCCTTCCCCTAAGAGGGTGGGCTGGGATCCCAGGAACGATAGCAGTTGGATGGGATACTTGCATGGTCAGGCAGGCTCCCCACTTGTGAGAGAAAATGACTACTCTGAATTTCAAAAATGCATTTGGGTTAACATAAAAGGCACAAAATAAATTAAAAATATCATTAAATAAACGGAAAGTATGAGTTCAAGTTTCATGTGGAGTTAGTTACATCCCACTGTTTGGTTATTTTTTTCCAATTTAATTTGAGAGACTTAGTAAATAGCACCCAACTGTTTAACTGAGGTAGATCCACATTATAAAGAAAGCTGGGTCCCCTCTATCTTACCTCAAGACTGAATTAAGATGCTTTTAGAGAAACAAAAATCTGTTGTGATCTATGCAGAAGCAATGACAGTGACTGTAGTACCTGCAGAGAGCTTAACTTATGAGAGAGCTCTCTCATAAGTAGGTAAAACCTACAACTCAATCATGTTCCCAGCAGCCAAGGCTCATCACAGACTGGAGGAGAGAAATCAGATGATTGAAGATGACCCTGCAAAGGTCTTAGACAGACAGACTGCCACAGAAATGCACATGATGGGTTTTCCTCATGCTACGCAGAAGTGTAACCCTGGCATCGGCCCTTTTGAACTCCAGAGGGGACACATGCTGAATTAGGATAGAGCATCTTGAACTGGACAGCCGAAACTCACTCTGCCTATTTTATTTTATTTTATTTTTATTGTTATTTTTTGCATACTCTGAAATGCACAAACTCATTATCTGATTAAGGCTTAATTTAAACTGATATCACTACTGGTATAGCAAGGCCTGGGCATCACCACGATCGATCCACAGACTGGTATCAAACCGAAGACAATGACATGAAGCCTCAGAACTGGGTTTAGCAGGTACTATAATTTTATAATTAATTATACAATCCATGTAGCAAATGAAAGATTATACAGAGAGGCCAAGGGTTATAAATAATAGTTTACACAGGAACTGTCAATTTACAAACAGCACTGCGTGGCTTCTAAATCGAAAGCACAAGACATCACACAGCTCCACCGTACAGGTACAGACATGTCCATGACATACAGAGTAACACCTGAAACAGGCAGGCCCTTGTAGCCAGCCGCTCCACTTCTAAGAAAGTAGCAAACAGTAAATGTATGTAATACATTTTGATTCAAAATGCCTTCTACATATGCTTGAGTGTGTGTGTGGGGGGGGAGGGGGAATTAAGACTGGGCCAGGACACACTGGGGAACTTCTGAATTCATCTTTGGTTCTTTTTAAATTAGTGTATAAAACAAAACTAGAAAAACCGATAAAACCAAGGGTTAAAAACCCCTCAATAGATACTAGGCAGGTAATCTGAAGTTATAGGGGGTCGGGATTCAGGGCTACATCCTCTTCCTGTTATTTATGAGGCAGTAGCCACTTTGTTGCACGGAAACTTAGAATTATTCCTTACAACTCTTTTTCTGTTTTGTTAAATTAAAAGCTCATTTGCTCCTACAGTTATAAAACATGAATTTATAACTTAGTAGCCACACTGAAATCCTTCTCAAATGCAGGACTCACGAATTGTACCTTTTGATCGGAGTTTAATCACATAGGTCTATTTGGTTTTGAAGAGGGACCAAAACTGTTGATGCACCACCCTCCACAGTCAGTGCTGTAGACAAAAAAGTAAACACATCACTTCCCCGGGTAAAACCAACAAAAACATCCCTTGACAGGGAGGGTAGGCCAGGCTAGGAAACTGCTACATCCCTGGCTTGACACAGTCAGAGATAAAATTACACCATAGGCATGCCAAAGCTGGAGTTCTATGTTTTTGGTTCAAGTGACACTGCACCTAAGTGAGCAGTTCCCCCAGAGTCACAGAACAGAGTGACAACAATTAAAAGGCATTACAAAACAACATTAGGACCAAATAGCACCTTGACTTATGTGATTAAACTCTGATTAAAAGCATTAAATTGAAACTTGAGTCTAGTGTTTAAGAAGGATTTCAGTATGGCTGTTAAAAATTATAAATTCATGTTTTATAACTGCTGAGGCAAATGAGTTTTTATTTAACAACAACAACAACAACAAAAAGAGTTGTAAGAGAATAATTCTAAATTTCTGGCAACAAAGTGGCTACCGCCACATAAATACAGGAAGAGGGTGTAGCCCTGAATCCCGACCTCCTATAACTCCAGATTACCTGCCTAGTATCTATTGAGGGGGGGGGGGTCTATAAATTTTTCCAGTTGTTTTATTTTTATAAAATAATTGAAAAAGAACCAAAAAAAATTCAGAAGTTTCCCACTGGCTCCTCAACTAGTTTTAATCCCTGCCCCTACACGCAAGCATATATAGGAGACAATTTGAACATGATTCCAATTCCCTCTACACCGAGTTCTACTACAACAGACGCTCTCGCCGAGGGGTGGAGAAGGCAAGACCAGCAGCTTCTTCCAACCAACCCCTAACCGATGGTCTTGCATCGGTCTCCAGGTGAGCCTGCATGTCCAGACAAAAGAACCCAGGATGGGCCTGACTGAGGGTATCTGTGGCTGTAGGGTGGCATCACAGTTTGCAAGAAGGAGCCAAGGGCTGAGGAACTTCCTGGATAGGTAGGGTCAACAAAAGCCTAGTCTCTGAAAGGGCACCTAGCTACAGGCTTCAAAGGTGCTTGGTTGGGGCAGCACTGCCTGGAGAAGGGCGGGGCCAGCCTGCCTGCGTACAGGGCGGGGGGGCCTGCCCTGTCCCCACATGTGCCATGTGCATTGCCCCTCTGCTGACGGCTGGTGTAGGTGTTCATGTGGCCTCATGGATGTAAAGGAGCGTGTCCCCACACCTACGTCCTGGTGACCCTCATAGGGACAGGGAAGAACGTGCTGTCCAGTGCCTTAGCTCTAAATGAACTCAAACGAAGGCAGCTCTAAACAAAGCAGGAGACAGGAGCTCCTTCAACCATTTAGACCCCAGGAATGGAGGGACTAGAACCACCAAGCCAAAGGAAGGCTTCATGTAGTCAGTGTTCTCATGGCAACCAGGAAAAAAAAAAAAAAGGCCAAGTCAGAGGACCCAAATAACCAGAGGTGCCACAAATACCCACACCCTATGCCTCTGCTTCTCCACATAGAAATACGTGAGGACTTCTAAGGGTAGTGAGCTGTCCAGGCCAAAAGTATGTAAGGTGACACACACCCTCTACAATGTATTAGAACTAGATGGGAGGAGCCTGCAGAGATAACATTTGACAGAGCCCTCCTGCACCCCTCTACACTCGGGCACCCTGCCTTCATGACAATAAAAAACTGTCCAAGATTTCCCAACCAGTGGAGGAATCCGGGAGCTTGTGCTGACTTTCCCAATTAGCCCAAGGAAACTTTAAGAAGAGCCGGAGGGGATGGGTGCAGGCAGAGCCATGGTGTAAAAGGATGGCAGCTCAGTGGGGCACCACAGGAGAGCTGGTTAGAGGTGGTGGGTCCCCACGACAAGCCTGTACGCCAGACCTGCACTGCCAGCACTAGGGGGGGCTTGTACTCAACAGAGCCCATTGCTCCTTCCAAACAGAGGGCTCAGCGCTTTCAGCCCTTCACTTTACACAGGGTCCCAAGATCAAAGGGTAGCTACGCTTGCAATATCCGAGTCCTTGCAACTGCTTTAAACACATTATTTGCACGAGAGTCAGTGATGAAGCACCTTTATGAGTTTATAGTGTACAAAAAGGGAGGACACAGCAGGGAACCACCTTCAACCCATTTGTAAGCAAGCAGGGGAAAGACGCCTTCTTACATTTAACAGGAAAGCAAACGTCGGGAACGGTGCTGTCTCCAGGCTCAGCCACATGTGGCCATGCACAAAGTTGTTCCCACCAGCCTGGAGGATGCATGTTCCCCATGCAGAGAAGCCCTTCTGCCAGCCTCTCGGGTGTTAGGATCTCCAAGCTGGGAGGTGCGGAGGGGGCCACCCCAGGTCACAGTATGGCACACTCATTTTGAAGCCAGAACTGAACAGAGGAGTTCACAACTCAGTTTATTCAGGTGATATTTTGGCTATATTCAGTGTGGACATGGAGGCTTCAGAGCAAACACAAACCAATGAGAAGTCAGAGGTAGCTTTTATGCATCTGTCTGAAAGGTTTTTAGAAACCACCTTCTGTAGTGATTTGGCTAAGCCGATACATTCAACTTGAGAGACAATAAAATCGCAGAACAAATCCAAAGACAAAGTGAGGACTCTGTAATGGCACTGACAACACACACACACACACAGACACACACACACACACACACAGACACACACACACTCAGAGGCGGTTTGAGTGTAAAAGCTCCTTTTGCTTCAGACACTGGGTACCCTGACCACAGTTGGTGTGGGGCTGAATAGAACATGAACTTAAAACCCAGCAGGGTCACAAGGCGGGAGGTTGGGGGGGGGGTGCTGCACCGGGCTTCAGGTACCTCTGCCATCCATGGATGTACCATAAACGGCAGTCTGACACAGCAGTGACCTCACAGGTTTAAGTTGAGGGGCTGGCCAAAGAAATGCAGCGATGGCTGGCCTGTAACACTAGCTGGGCCATTCAGATGCCATCCAAGCTGACAAAGGCCACATGACACACTTTTGGGGGCCTGTCAGATCACAAGAAAACTAAAAGAGACCAAAAGTGCCACAAAGACTCCTAACTAATATGTTTACATTCAAGCCTTCCCTTCAGGTCTCAAAGAGCAAGCTGTTCAGAGGTGGAGAATTTCTTGTCGGAAAGCAAGACAAGGCTAGGCCACATGCTTGAGAGAACAGAGCCCAGTCTGCACACTCTAGCATATAATACTGAAATGTGTGTTGGGGTTGTAGAAGCAAGGCAATGTCCCGTGAGTCTGTGTACAATCACTTCGCACAAGTACAGCAGATACATTGCTGTCACAAGATCAGTGCAATTTACTGGATCAGCACGCCTGCCACAGGGTAGCCACCACAGAGCTACACGTGCACTGCCTACGATGAGCCAGTCAGCATGGATAATTTGGGGGAAGGGCTTAAAACATAAACAAAATGTTTGCGTTCGCAAATGAGGTGTATGAACACCAAGGGAGTGTAACTCTACTCAGGGCACATTCCTTTTTTCAGGGGTGTGAAAAATGAGTTAGGGAGAGGTCACAGAAAGGTTGCTTATGGCTTGTCTGGGGCCACCGGGATTGTCCACTGCCTGTGTAGCAAAATGCCCATGAAAAATCCTTGTAACAATCCAAGAGGTCAGGGCCATGCTGAAGCCCTGAAGGTTCGTTCCTGTGACCAGCCAGTGCTACCACCAAAGGGACCAAGGGAGGCCACTTAGCCCTAAGGCCTCCTGGACGCTCGTGAGTCCCAGCTGCATGACTCGAGGCTGGTCTGCCCATAACACATTATATCAAATATATAATTTGATTGAGAAACTGCTTGTAAAAATAAAATTCAAATCACCCTGCAGATCAATGCAAAAGCATACCGCTGCATCTATACGAAAAACAATTCATCCAGAAAAACTACATCTGTGGCTTCCAAAAATAAAGCATCCACAAGCCTTAAGGTAAACACTGGGTCATTTATAACAATTGGGGAAATAATCTCTACCATATCCATCAGGTACCACATGCATTGGGGTAGCCAATTCAGCTGAATCAAATTAGAGCAGGAGAGGGAAAAAAATAAATAGCAACATTTGCATTTAAAAACAATAAAATAACATATAATAACAACAACAACAAAAACCCCTGCCCAACCCCACTGCAGGGGCTGTCTATCGAGCGCTCAGTAACAGGTAAACATCAGGAAAACAGGTGTTGGGCCAGCGGAGGCCAGCATGGCCCTAGTGGCCTCCCCACTGGCTTGGCCTGGAGGCCAGTAAGCAGGTGGGTGTAAGGAGTGACCGAGAAAGAGGCCAAGTCTGGAGAACGCAGAACAAACCAAGCAGTATCGAGTGTGCGTGTCAGGACTTCCCCCAGACAGCCCCTTTCTAGAAGTACAGGTGTGCTAAGCTTAGGGTTGATGGGTACTAGGACAATCTGGGCTTGCAACATACAGTGACAGGATGGAGTTTTGCTAGTGGTACTCAGGGCTTATCTACAGACCAGAGCCACAAGGCCTCCCTAGAGTTTTGAATTGCTTCATCAGCATGGGGACAAGCTTCTGCACGGTGTGCACAGTGGTAAAGGGATAGAAGCCACGACTGGTTTTTGAAAAGAATCTTACAGCATACTAGAAAGAGTCCCAGCATGAGAGTCTGATTGGGTAGCCTCTCTTAAAGAGACAGGCACATCCTAGTTTCCCTTCCAAATGGATACATAATCACATTCAGTTTGCTTAAAGCAAGGCACACCTTACCTAACAGAGGGGCTGGGGACACAGCAGCTAGGGGGCAGTCCACAACCTTGACCAGGCATCCCCTCAGGAGACACCTGAGGGCCAGCTGTTGGTGCAGGTGTAGTCTGAGAGCTGGCTCCCACAGAACTGAGGTCTCACACTGTCTCAGAACCTATGCTAATAATGAGGGAAGGGCAAAAATCAGGAGAAACAATTATTTACCTGAGAAATTGGAACTCCAGCCATTTATAAACTGCCATCGGCTACGTGGACGATATGCATCTGAACTCAATCAGGGACATTTGGTCTGGGAACAATTTTCATATTCAAAGTGACACAAATAAGCATGGGCCACAGCTAAGTCCTCTAGCCCATCAAAAAGAAAACTTATCCTTCAAGATGACTAAAACAAAACAAACAAAACTCCCAACTCAGATTATCTCCCCAAGCCCACAAGTGCTCCTAGGTGTGAGCTCTGACAGGGTTCCTTCCTGCTCCCTTGGCAACATGGGGGACTGCTTCAGATAGCTTCCAGAGCCATGGGGGTGGGGGTGGGGTGGGGACAGGGGTGGCCTAAAACACAGACGCCCAGCTGGCTGCGAGTGCCAGACCCAGAGGCCGGCAGCAGGCTGAGAATCTACATTCTAACACTCACTTACATGCCTGAGATCCCATGGCAAGCGGCTAAAGACAGACCTTGGAGACATGTAGTTTCCAGAGTGGCTGAAAACAATCTAATTCCAGATTCTAAAGGTTCACCCGTCGAATGAGTCCTTTAGCCTGACCATGCGTGGTGAGCTAAGTGTTTTTATGTCCTTTTGGAAACAGTTTGAGAAAGTGCCACTTGCCACTGGGATAGCAGGGTGCCTCAGTGCTTCTTAGACTAGAGGTTTGTCACTTTACAAGATTTTTAAAGACACAGCAAGAAGAGAGACTAATGTCATTAGTAAGACACCCACATGCACACACAGATACACAGCCCACTGAGGGTATGGCGTCCCGGGTCACTGCGTCCGCCCCTCCCACCCAGCAGGTGGGTGACAGGGCCGGGGTGGCACTCTAGCATGAGGGGCCATCCACAGTGTGGGGCAGGGGTGGGCGCCCTCCCCCTCCCTCCGCCGCAGGGTCAGAGGTAAATGATGCAGAACTGGAGGGTAAGGACCATCAGCAGGGGCAGGGAAAACCCACAAAGCACAAAGCAGCACGAAGCAGGGGTGTGTTTCCTTCCGGGAACTGTCATGTGTGGAGCATGGATCTGATGCTCACTCAGCTTCAGTACAAGCACAAAAAACCACTGGACACACGGTGAGGTGGCAGCTGCTACCTACAGAACCTCGCGTAGTGTCCCTCTCAGTCCAACGGTCTCTAGGGAGGCAAAGCTGGGTTGGGGCCCAGAAGCAACTACCACCAGAGCAGTCTGTGCCTTCCCTGCTGGCCTTGCCCACCATCAGCTCCTCGGGCACGCCCCATTCCTACGTGTCAGTGCTGTGCCAGCAGAGCCACCACCGGCAGACCTCTCTCCGTTTCAGTGCATAGATCCTATGAAACCCACCTTCCAAAAGTGCACACCAAGGGAGGTGCACTCCTCCATGAGAGAGCTTGTTCCCCAGCAATGGAAGAATAAATAAGTTCCATTTGTGCTTCATTGGCTGAGTGACACACACATGGATGAGGCAGGGAGGACGGCAAATTACTGGCAAGCACACTGTCCTTCCCAGAGGTACAGGCTACACAGTCCACACTGGGGAGCGGGAGCGGGAGGGGGCGGAGGGGTGCATCGCTGCCGGGTGAGGCCAGTTGCATATTCCTCTACTTCAAACACTAAAAGCCACAAGAGGTGGCCTGTCTCCAGGCTCCAAACAGGTCACGAGGAGCACCCCATAGTCAACAAAAGGAAAACAGCATCTACCTACCACATTAATACTGCAAACCAGATATATATATTCTTCTCTTACATTAAAGACATAACAGTGAAAAAGGATTGTACTGTATTTATCACCACAGACCCGTATTCTTTAGAAACTTTGGAAAATAAATGTCACAGTCCTACAGGACAAATCTTATGATTAGACTGTCAGTATATTGTCTTTTTTTTTTTTTTTTTTTCTCTTTTAAATAAATTTTTATCAAAATGGCACTTATCTGCCAATCTCTCGGACCGGTCACTGCTGTAAACACACGTGACCGCCCTCTCTGCTGCCAGCATGCCTTCATTTGGCCTCAAGGGCAGGCAGTGGCAGGCGAGGGACACCATGGATAGATACCTAGCAGCCATCTGCCCTGGGGCTACAGAGCAGGTGGCATCCTTTAGAACTCAACTTTAGTGACAACTTGTTAGGGTCAGGCTTTAAAACCCCAATGGTGTTGGGTTGCTCTCATGCTCAGAGCCTTCACAGCTAGTTTGAGCCCATCGATTTCATTGAGAATCAGGTGTTAAAAACCAGTAAATCGAATGACCAAATAAATTAAAAATGTTTTAAAGCCCTGAGAGTTCATAGACTTGTTTTAGGACATTTTGTTGTTGTTTTGTTTTTAGGAAACACGGGACTCTTTCAGTGAGCAGCTTATAGGTTTTGGCAAACCACAATTCCTACAATGGGGTCTCATACAGGCCTGCAGCTCAAAATCCAAGTTTGAAATCTGGGACGGAAGGCATTCTGGAAAATGGAGGATCTAATAAAACCAAAGACGTCTCATGTTCGATGCTGGCTGTCACAGAAGGGCTGGGCATCTGTTGGTCTGAGTGTAGCTGGTCTCGTGTGAATCCAACTTGATACACAATCGCTAAACACTACAGCATGTCAAGCAAAGTACATGGTACGCAGTGTGTCCTGGTGGACCTGGACAGCTTTGGCCAGCGCCTGGTGATCTCGCCCATTGCTCTGCCCAGAGGTGTGGCTTCCTTCAGCACTGCAGAGGAGAGGAAGAATAGTCCTTTACTGAACACCAACCCAGAACAGGAACCAGACACACGTAATGGAGGCAGCATGCTAAGGACACACCCTTGACAAGAAGCAAAGGAGATGGCACCTTCCTCCACGCAAAGCCTTCATCACCACCATCAAGGCAGTAGCCTTGTGTCAACCCCTCTTGAGGTGTGACACTTACCTGTCATGCTCTTTATCCACCAGATGGTACCTGGCGCGGAAAGCCACCAGGTGAGCATAGTAGGCTGGCGCAGGTATGGACACAGAGCGTGTGCAGCGCACATAGGTGTGACACAGCTGGTAGGTCAGAATCTGCAGCTCATCAGAAGAGAAGCGATTGTCATCCCAAAGCACGTGGTAGTGAGAAGGACGGCTTGTCCCCTGAAAGAGGCCAGGGGCCAGAAAGAACAACCATGAGACCTTTACCAAGAACAGCAATTATTATTCCTGTTAAGACGGGCATGCTGGCGCACGCCTCTGAGCCAGTTCCCGGGAGGCTGGGGGAGGAAGACTCGCATTTGAGGCCACTCTTGGTAAAATAGAAGCACCCTGTCTTCAACCCTGAGACACAGCTATCTTGAAAAGCCCTATACTTATAAAATAGATTATACATTTGCTTATTTTACAAACAGGAAAATCACAGCTAAGGCCTCCCTCCCTCCCTCCCCTCCAGGTCTTGCAGATTTAGTCTAGGCTGACCTGCTGCTCAGTCCTCCGGTCTTAGCTTCTCAGGTACTGGCATTACAGGCAAACATCACTATGCCCATCTTATAGAGAGTACTACTAAATGTGGCCATGACTCAAGTCAGCCAGCAGAGGAGATTTTCAATGTTTCTAACACAGAGCAGCCTGTGTGAGATGAAGTCTGAGGTGACTGGTGGAGGCAGGATGCTCACCATCAT
Source organism: Phodopus roborovskii (assembly GCF_943737965.1). Lineage (NCBI taxonomy): Eukaryota > Metazoa > Chordata > Mammalia > Rodentia > Cricetidae > Phodopus > Phodopus roborovskii. The sequence continues at coordinate 1,640,937 of NW_026126567.1, read as the reverse complement.
AGGTGGCACACCTGTGCTGATATCACATTACCGCGCCCCCCACCCCCCGGGTCCCATAACTGTGCATCTGATGTAGCAAGAGGAGAGAACATTTCAGGAGGGACTGAGCGAAACACAATGTCCTCTGGATATATTAAGTATTCTACAATGTTTTATTTGTTATACCAAGAAAAAAAATTTCCCATTAAAGCTACACATTAAGATTTAAAAAGCAGGAGTTGGAGTATTTGATGGTGCTTTTCTCTCCTATAAGGAAGAGTAGCACTCACCTAGCAGAAAGCGTGGTGGCTCGTCCTCGCCCACATGCTACTAGCCAGTCTTCAAAGACCTGACTCTAGCATCAGGAAGATGGCAGAAAGCTGTCTTCCAGAAGAGCCACAGAGCATCCCAGTACATCCCTTTTCCTGGCTTTTTACTGGTAGCCAGCATGCAGCTCAACATGAGCCTCTTCAGGCCCCAACCACAGTGGCTTCCTGTAGTTTCTACTTCTAGCTCACAAGCTGCCAAACGTCACACGCCGTCCGCACGCCTTGGCCTTGACCATCAGTGTTCCTTCTGCCTTGGTGTCACTACACCCACTTCTACACTAGTCCCTTCCCATTTCTTCTTTCCCGGTGTTTCTGACCCACAAACAGTTTTCTGGTACCTGGGCAAGAGCTCACCTCTCCTGGCCACAGCATGACCTAGAGCCCCACCAGCATGCATTCCAGACTGTCAAAAGGAGCCTCCCTCACCTGGATGCCAGCATGACTGCACAGGTAGAAGTCAAACTCGGTTGGATGAGTGATTTTCGTGTCTACGGTTGTACCTGCTGGAATGTTTCCACTCTTCCCAACCTGCAGCAACGAGAGCATATCAGCTGTGGCAGTGTGGGTGGGCAGAACTTAACTTGGGCTGGGGTTATTGGTCACACTGTATCCAGATACTACCACCAAGCAATTTGTTTTCTGAGAGATATGAATTGAACAGGCTCCAATAAAATTATGTGGCTAACGATGCAGCCAACTCCTGATGTCCTCAACTCCACCTCCCAAGCTCTGGAACCATACAAAACATACAGAGAGTCCCTGCAGGGTGTGGTGGTTACATTGTACCTTTCTTGCTAGCACAAGCAATAGTGCCATGAGATTCCTCCATTATTTATCTATAGACAGAGATTCATGTTGGAGCTCAGGCTGGACTAGAACTCACGGCAATGCTCCTATTTCAGCCTCCTGAGCTGGGATGACAGGCATGTGTCACTACGCTCAGCTAAACAAATCCTGTCCACAAAATCCTTGAACACTCAGTGATGTCTTGCTTGGTGTGGAGGGACACGGAAACTGTCAGTGCTGTGTCCCCTGTGGTTGTGGATCTGTTGTGGGCCCTTCCTCTTCAACAACACATCATGGGCGGGCTGCCAGGTCCTTGGCCAGCCTCAACAGCCTCCTCTATCCTTGTAGGCAGGGCCAGGGAAACAGGGAGACACGACCCCTCAGGGTTGAGGGGCTGGGGAGTGGACTGCAGGGCTGGGTTTGAGCCTCTGTCCTGGGTCTCAGTCACATGCCCATGTCTGTCCACACTTATTGCCATCATGTGGGCAAATAACTTCCCCCTCTCCTTTCTAAGGTAAACAAGCCTTTCTTGTTGTTTTTAAAATTTGCTTGCTTTTACTCTTCTGTTCTCTGCCACATTTTGAACATCTATGTGGGAACCCTGCCAATAATGCCTTCAGAGCCCTAAGGCTTTGGCATGGGTGAGTTTCAAAAAGAATTTTTGGGTTTAGCTCCTGAGATGATGTTGTAAATACACATAACCCCATAAGCATCTGTGACACATTTCAAAATTTATTGGCTAAGTGTCATTATATGTAGGAATTGACATCACCAGTCTCTTCTGCTTCCCTGGAGGGGAAGTCTTCCCCTCCTGTGCATCCAAGGAAGCAGGTTTACACCCCATCCCCACTACTTTTTTTATTATCGCCCATTCTGGGGAGGGAAGCAGCCTCTAAGCCCTAATGCCTTTGGCAGGAGACACGGGGCTGTGAGGGGACACCAGCAACACAATCCACAGATTCCCTTCATGGTTCACAGGGCTAGTTCTCATTTTATAATAAACGCACTCAAGTCTCCAAGCTGAGCAGATTTGATAGGAAGCCATTGGTTTTGTTCAGCTGTGAATGTTCTAGTCTCTGTTTGTTCTATCTTTAATGCATGAGTTAAGGGCAGCAAAGTGAAAATGTCAAGCATTCTTAAACTTAATTTGCATAATCATCAAAACATATGGGTTCTACAAGACCAAGGTTTGGAAACCACCCGAGCCTTCCTGCCCTCCCATGTGGATCTGCCGCCTGCTGCCCTTCCCAGCAGCCCCATCCCTGCCCCCACCCATTCTTGCCTGTTTCCGGTTCTGACAGAGGTGCGCTGTAACACTCACCTGTGACACACTGCTTGGCAATTTCCCTTCTGAGTTCTGTAAGCTTTTGTTGGGTCTCTTTTCCTTTATGTCATTTTAGGACATAGCTCTGGGGACACTGGAGACCATAGCTACAGTATTTTAGTATCTTAGTGTAAGTGGTTCCGTTCACTGTGGCATGGTAGATATACCTCAGTCTCCCCACAACATCTATAAACAAACACTGGGCCACCCTGGAGGCCATGGGGCAGAGCTGAACTACAATGAGCATCATGCAGCCAAGTGTGGTGATGCTAGCTAGCTAGCCTAATGGGTCTTGACTCACGGTGATGGCTTCAGGATCTGGTAGACACCCTGAAGTCCTGCCCTTCTGGGTAACCTGTGTTTCCCAGGCAGCTCCCCTATACACAGCTGTGGGTCTCCTTGTATGGCTAGGAGCACAGAAAACACTTTCCTGGGTCTTGAGAGATGGCTTGGTCAGTGCAGTGCTTGACATCCAGGCAAGCACAGTGGCCTGGGTTTAGTCACTAGAACTGCCATGAGTTCTGACAGGCTGTCTCTGAAACACCTCTACATCACTTATTAGATAAATGATATTTCATGCCTGGATCTTCTTCACCAAAGCCAGGGGGAGGTCTCAACTGAGTCCACACGAAGCCCTGTCTCTCGGAACAGTCTCCCCAGATAGTGGCCGCCGGGTAGCTGTGACTCACCCGCTCATTCTTGTCTGTGCAGAAGAGGCGTGTATGGTGGCGTTTCTGCACCACAATGAATGTGATCCCGGGCTGATAGTCCTTCTCCAGCTTGATGCAGGCCTCTCGGATGGCCAGCAGCTCATGATGGAGGACCTGCAGGACAGGGGCAGACATCAGGGGCCTTACTCTGCAGGCAGCTTAGCTAGCACTGGGCCAGGTGTACCACTCTGCCTTCTGCTAGCTTTCCTAGTTTCATTCTGGGGCGGTGATAAAGAGAGACTGGTCAAAAGCAAGGCAGGAGAGAAGAGGGTTCATCAAGCTTACACTTCCAGAGTATAGCCCATCACTGAGAGATGTAAGGGCAGGAACTCAACAGAAAATACAGAAGAACATTTACTTGCTGGCTTGCTTGCTTTCTCTCATTTTTGTTTATTCTGATCATATTCCCTGGCCTGGTTCCACCCTCACCTAGCTCTCCCTTGCCCGAGCGTATTTGCACAATTCCACTCCAGCCTCCTCCCACCACGGACCCCAAAATCTCATATGGCACAGCCAGACCCCATAATGTGCCTTTCACACTGTGACCAGCCAATCAACAAAGGCCAAGAAGACAGTTCGCTGTAGCCCACCTGCTGGAACTGGCCCTCAGAGACACCGTCTCTGTAGAAGATGATGCGGGTGGGCTTGAAGCGTGTTGATTTGTAGAACTGAATGAGCAGCTCCCGCACCATGGCAGCCAGGTCCTGGATGATCTCCTGTCGGTGCTGCTGTACACGCACGGTGGCACAGTAGCGGTTGGGGTGTGCGTCCATGCTGCCCACGACCTATGAGACACACAGTCAGCAAGCAGATGACAAGGGCTTCAGGAGTGCCTCTCCTAGGGTCCTGCTGGACAGCCTATGAAGAAACACCTCCCCACAATATCCCCCTCACAGCAGAAAGTCCTGCTAAGTACCTTCTAAAGGTGGGACACTTGCTCCAAAATACACAAGCAAAGGCAAAACTAAACTGTCTGAGCACTGGTGGGGCACACCTTTAAACCCAGCACTCAGCAGACAGAGGCAGGCGGATTTCTGTGAGTTCCAGGTTAGTCTGGTCTACAGAGCGAGGTGCAGGACAGTCAGGGCTGTTACACAAGCAACTGGGGATACCTCTAGTGTTTCAAGAGTAACCACCTCTCCAAAAAGCCATAGGCACACCGAAGACTTAGTATCTCCAGGCTTTGGTCCCTAGAAAGCTCACAGCCCCTTGAAGCAAGCTGTTCAATGGAGTCATCTGAAGGATCGAACCAGACATCCAGAACACAAACACGATGCTTCAGGGTTCTAAAGTCAGGGACAAAGGGGAGCTGACCACTATAGCTCCAGCTAGGGCCTGCCCATTTCCTAGCTCGGGAAGCACCTCCTTATGCTTTGAAATTACTAAGGGGATGCCCAGTCCGTTGTCTCTGGAAAGCAGATGACCTGCTACTCTCTGAGAAGTTCCACAGAGCAATAGAGCAATATCTCCAGGTCCTCTCAGGGCTCCTTGTTCTAGACCCTGCTTGGGGTTTTCCCTCACAAACCTACAGCTTCCCTCTCATACATTGTGAAAATAAACAGACCCAGAAATATTTCAAGTTGGTATAAATAGAAAGAAATCAACCTGTTCCTACTGATTGAGAACTGTGGACACCGGAGAATTTGGTAAGCCTGTCTTTTGGAGCCTAATCTTCCCTACCTCTGAAATCAACTTCAGCCCAAGCAGCTGGGTAAGCCTGAGAGGGATTTTCTTGATTGCATCATCAAAGGGGGAAGACTCACTCTAAATCTGAGTCACACCTCTTAGTGGCAGCCTTTTGCTTTGTGCCTGCTTGTGACTCTTGTTGGAAAGTTTGTCCATCCTGTTCTGCAGGCAGATGCCAGCTTATACTGGGACTGCAGAGACATCGCACCCAGCCTTGTGGACTGAACTACTCATTGTTTTCAGCCTTTCCGTTGTTAGACTACATCCTCAGATTGGGTCCAGTAACTCTGTCTGTACATGTGTGTGCATGCCTTCCAGACTAACACACTGGCCTAAGCCTCCCAAGCCTATGGAGAGGACCTGTGTAGAAAAACCCAGAAAAAACAAAAGACAGTGGTGGCCAGGCAGAGCCCAGTGTGGCCAAAGGCCTGGGACCTTGGCTCTAGACACCACCTGCAATCCAAACCTGAGAACTGAGCACGGCACACGTGATGTAAATGGGGACTCCTTCCAGTCTGGGAGTTGGAATGGGAACTGACTATATGGCCCCATACGCCATCCTCTAAGACAGATTAAACAATGATGTTAAGCCCGTTTAGCCCCTGCTGTATGCCAGGAACCTCACATCCTTTCAGAATCCCAAGGCCCACAGCAGCGCAGCTGGAAAGCCCAGAAAGATTAAGCTTGCCAAGACTCGGCTGGCTGTAAGGCTTGTAAAGGGTGCTGGGCACCACTCTAATGAAGGCTGCTAAACCCAGGGCCTTTCAGTCCCATTCCACACCAGGCGAGAGCTTCCGAGGCACCTGATGATGGAGAAACTGATCGTGCAAGAAGGCACTTGTGGGGACGGGACTCGTGCTTCAGACAAACGCACCAAAAGAGCCTGTTGCCTCCGTCCATGTACTCAGCCGCCCTGTGCCTCTGCACTAGGGGAGGCACATGGCTGAGCTACATGAATGGACAGCAGCAGAGGGAGTGGTTGCTGAGTGTCAGTTAAGGCTGCATTGATGGACAGGGGAGCCCATCCACCAAATGCACCACAGGCAGGAGGAAGAGGGCAGCCTACACACTCCTGTGACATCCTCAGGGGATGTCACCCATTTGCAGTTGGATCATGATCCAACCAACCACTTGGGTGAAGTCAGCTCCATGTCATTCTCCTCGCCACACCACTGCAAACACTTGAGGGCCGAGGGGGCCCCAAGAATCATGGCACCCAAAGAGAGCCGGAGGAGGAAAGCATGGACACTCACGGCAGCAATCGAAGGCTTCTTGCCATCCCCAGCTGGTGGGTGGGTGACATCAGCTCCCAGGAAGATGACAGGCTGCTGGAACACTGGAGGCCTATAAGAAAGTGGGGAGTTGGAGGCCTGGGCATGGATGCCTGACAGCATAAGTTATTCCTGTCCCTCTCTGAGAGGCAACCCTAACCCTAAAATGGACATTTCCCAAGACATCTTCCTGCCCCAGACCACTGAACCCACCTGATTTATACTGTGCAGGAGCTTGAACCCAGGGCCTCCTTTATGTTAGACACCCCAGCAGCCCAACAGAATCTTTATCCCTTAAGATACACACAGGAAGCCTACTGGGTTAAAGAACAAGGTCTGGGATGCACTTCAGAAAGCCCAGGAAGGTAGGCGCAAGATCTAAGTGTGCCGCTGTCCTGGCTAGGCACTGGGGGTGCCTTGTTTAAGGCTTTCTACATCCACACAGTACTCCAGGCTCTTACCTGCCTATGGCTCACTCTCTCGGGGTTGCAGAGCACAGAAGGAGTTTAAGTAGCATCCTGGACCATCAGCTACCACATGTACTCCCAACTCCTAACACCCCAGGCATCATCTGTCATGGCCACCAACTCTGGCTGAGGCCTCCAGGCTGGATGTTCACTACCTGAGTGGGTGGTGTACATAGCGAAGGCAGGGGAGACCGACATTGACAGCCCTGCGCGCACCGCTGAGAGGAGCGACCATGACACCAGCTGAGGACATCTCTATCTGAGGTGACATCACGCTTGCTCAAAGAATCAGCCACTCAGAGGGGAGAGCATCTGTTGCGCGCTGTCATCTCCCAACCAGTCAGACTCAGCCAAGGCCCAGGGAGTGATCACAAGAGGGGTTCTCCTGGACAGATGCCCCCTCCCCCAGCAACCACTCAGGACACAGCCACAGAGGAGGGAAAGCATGTGCCTCTCTGTACCCTTCCCAGCGAGAGAGGAAGGCAAATGTTAGGGAAGGTGCCTGTCACTTCTAAAACACAGACAGCTGTGACACTGCGGTCCAGATAACCACACTCGAGATGCCTGTGTTCCCTAGTCTCTGTGTCCTTTGATGGCAATTAAAAGCAGGAGCTGGGTGCTACACTGCAGACCCTGTTCACCACCTGCCACTACCAAGCCACCCAGCAGGCACAGACAGGTAGCAGTTGGAGTCCTACATGTGGGTGGATGTGACTCACCCACCAGCCATAAGCAAAGGCCCACCTGCCCTTGGCTTCCTCTCATCCTTCACCCTTAGCCCAACAAAGCTTCCCATGAGCCCACCCTGCCGCTGCCTTGCAGGCTCCTCCTAACTCAACTCCATGCTGTCATGGCAACAAGATAGCTCTTTCAAGGTCTCCGGTGACGTCCACATCACCGGGGCCAATGATCAAACCACCAGCGTGGCACACTTTCCTTGAGTGGCACGACTCGGATGCCTCCCCTCCTTGCCTCCTCCTCCATCTACTACCAGTGTACCTGAACTTTACCCTGGGCACAGGGCTCGGTCTCCTTGCCATTCACTCTCCCGAGTGCTCATCCAGTCTCAGGGATTTAATGCCAGAGGACTCCTGGGCTCTGACAACCAGCCTCCTCCTATCTCCTGGGCAGGCCACAGTCCAGCTGCCCAACCCAAGGCTCTCCTCGTCCATGAGGGCCCTGACTGACATTAACTAGACCAAGAAAGAGCTTGAGAGGACTGCCATCCTTCCCCTTCAGTCTCTACCTCCAAAACAACCTGGCCCCTTCATCCTGCCTGCCCCCCACTCAGCCTGCCATAGGCTGGCACAGAAGGCTCATGGAGCCTCAGCCAGGCCCCCAGAACACAGGCTTGTCTATCGTTCCTGTGGTCATTCTCTTTCTTTTGCCTCCACCACAGGCCCACGGTTCAAGGGAGGGTAAACATTAACTTCGGCCTTGTCCCCTAACCCCTCAGGAGGCACACAAGGAAAAAGACACAGCTCCACATCCCCAGACCCTATCTATGGGGCACGCCAGCAGCCAGTGCTTGGCCTGACTTCCTGGACCACGCCCAGGACCCAGAACATTGGCTCCTGCATGGAGCTTTCAGTCTGATCCCAGCGATGAGCTACCAGTGAGAAAGTGGGAGGTACTGGCGTATTCCCTGCAGTAGTGTTCTAGGGACCAGCTGACAGGCATGGGAGCCATTCCCTGGCCATTCCAAATGAACCCATCTTGACCTCACTCTCACAACTCTTTAGTGCAGCTTGCTGGCCCCAGCACAAGAAGCAGGGGCAGAAGTAAGCCCCACACTCATCTTCAACTCTGAGGGAGCCCAGCCACAGCACTCAGCCACCCCAGAGGCCCCTGGTTCTCAGGGGCCCGGGACTCATCCCACATGAACTATGGCTACCTCTCAACTGGCCACCCAAGCCAGCCGGTGTATGTACCCACGTGTGGCCACCTCACCTGCCCTGTGGTAGCAGGATGTTGTTGACACCTCCCAGTTTGACATTGATTTTTAAGCAGAGATTGGACAGGGTCTGTGGCGTGGTCCTCTGCACATTCTTCATCTGTACGCACTGTGTGGCCATTCCCAGCACTGTGTCTCCCACACGCTTGACTTCAGCTGTGGAGCAGAGGTGCACATGTCACAGCTCCCAGAGACACATTTCACACCAGCCATTTGTGAACAGGGCCCAGGGTGGGGTAAGCAGAGGCCGGCTATAACTGAAGCTCCGTCATTCCTCAGCAGGAATGACACCTCATGTTAAGCAAATGCATGGGTAGCTAAAAATAAAAGCACCAGCCTCCTCAGAACCTTTGGCAAACACAGGACCAACATCAAAGAGCTGTGGGAATCCAGCCTCCCCATGTCCAGATTCCTTCCAGAAGCAGCTGGTCACTGCTCCTCAGGCTGTTGTAGAAACCAGGACTCCAGGGGCAATATTCATCACATCTCACAAGCAGTGAGAAACCCTCTTTAAGTTAGAGGGACAAGCATGGCCTTCGTGAGTCTGTAGTCTGCCCGTGGCTAGATGGACTGGATCTCTACTGGAAAACAACCACCAAGAAGCCACAGTGGCTTTCCTTGGCTCCTGCACCAGCAGATCTCATTCCAACACCCTTCTGATTGGAAGCCTGTGGGGGCAATTGCTCTCACCTTGCAGACCTCTCCATACACCCTCCCTGACCCCTCCCAAGGCCCTCTGTACCTGATTCCTTCCTTTTCTCAAGTATTGGCGGGCTCTGCACTGGTGAAGGAGCAACTACTCTGACATATTGTCTGGTAGCAGAGGTCATACATGCTGACTGAATCCCAGGGAATGAAGTCTGTGGAGCTTTCTCGGGGAACAGTGGCACATCAGGGGACTCTCTTACATCTGCCAATACTTGTGCCACAGCATGAACATGAAACCAAACCTAAAGCCACCTTGAGTCCCTAGATTCCTGGGAGAGTGACCTCATGAAAGACACTAAGGACAGCTCCAAACACTGACTAGAGCACCCAGACCTCCCCTCTCAGGCTCAGGACAGAGCAAGAAACAACCACTCAGTTCAGTCAACAGGAGCCTGCAGACAGCTGGCACCTACCATACACTGGAGTTTTGCCCGGCAGGATAACCACCACCAGCTGCAAGCCAGCGTACGTGTTCTTCAGATGGCGGAACATGGGCTCCACGCTGTCTGCCCCCTGTGCGTATTTACAGAAGCAGGGCTGACCCTGGATAGGCATCCCGGCGTCTCTTGAGATCTTCCTCAGTTGCTCTGTGAAGGACCTGAGCAAGAAGGCAGCCTTGCTCAGATGTGTAGCAGATGGTAAGGAAACCATACAACTAGGGGCTCTGAATAAGGTTTACAAAGCAAAAGCAAATCACGTTGCTGGGCACTGGGGGCCCACACCTTTAATCCCAGCACTTGGGAAGCAGAGACAGGTAGATCTCTGAGTTATGAGTTTGAGGTTAGCCTGGTCTACAGAATGAGTTCCAGGACAGCTACACAGAGAAACCCTGTCTTGAAAAAAATAAACAGACACATGTTTATGGAAGTTAGAATTAAGCATGTTAAGGGCTGGGAAACATGAGACTCTGTCTAAACAAGAAATAATTAAGTTTTTTTTTTTTTTTTCTCTCCCTTCTTGCTTTTGGTAGTCACAGGCAGGCTTCAAATTCAGGATTCTACAGCCTCAGACTGAGAGCCAGGGATAGGGGATAGGCACCATGCCATGCTAGAATTAAATCTTAGATAAAGCCAGAAATCAAAGCTCTATCAACCCGTGGAAGGGGAGAGAGGGCTACACACCCATGCAAAGCCCAGGGATGACTATGCTCAGATTTCTGTGCCATGCAGGCCTAAGCAACTCTCTGCGAGGGCTCTGGTAAAACAACTGACACCATTGGCTGCTTTGTGGGGTTTCCCGCCTGCTCTGGTGGATACAGCCTGGGCTTGGAGACACAGACCCAGGAGAATATAGAAGAGGTGACAGCCAAGCAAAGTCAGGCGACCAGAGACTGTGGCTAGGCTAGCTCCAGAGAAAGAACACGCCCAGACAGCAGGAGTAAGACTCCCATCTAGCAGGTCAGTATCCACCTTCCCAGACTTTAGAATTACAAAGCTCATGTGTGTGCACCTGCCATCATGCTGACAGGTAGGTGTGCTCTGGTCAGATGGGCAGGAGATGGCTAGTACCACTGTCCTTTCTCTGAGCTTCTGGCTCATTCTGTTACAAGCATATGTCACCCGTCAGTGGGTGACAGCCTCTAGCCAGTGAACTCTGCCATGCACTGGACATCTTCATTGAACGGCCTCTAGCTGAGGTGGTCAGGTAACAGCTACACTCTGCAGGTTTTGGAGCCCTCCCTTTACTGTCCCCAGACATATCCCAGTTCCCCTCTAACCTTGGAGCAAAAATACAACCCTATGAGGGCCAGGGCACATTCTTGTAATCCTGGTCAAGGCTAGCTATGCCGCTGGCCCGACACAGTTCTCTGAGCTGAGGAGCAGGCCCCTCTGAAACCCACTGTATCTGCCTGCTCTGAACTACTGGAAGGCTGGGAAGGCACATGCCAAAGCTTGCTGGGATCACTGTAACCCCGCCCCTCACGTACACGGCCGGTGCTCCCCGCCCTACTGCTGCCCTGTGTTAGAATTGCTTCCCATCCAGTTCCCAGTTTTCCCCTTCATGTAATTCAGGCATTTCACAGTAGCACTAGTGAAAATGGCGTGGCAATATATTACTTATAATTTATTAAAGATTGCCTGAGGATTCAGAGAGCAAAGTCAGCCTCGAGCTACAGAGATCAGGCAGTGGTGGCACAAGCCTTACAAGCCTTTAATCCCAGGACTCAAGAGAAAGGCAGATGGATCTCTGAGTTCAAGGCCACCCAGAGCTACCCAAGATTGAATCAGACTAAAAGATTAACACGCTCACATCTTCAATCCCAGCACTAGAGAGATATAAAAGACAGGAGCAGGTCTTCAGTAGTCAGTCACAGGAGTCTCTGGCCACGTTGAGCAGACCATAGTAGTCTGAGTGAAGCCACACCTTTGATCTGAGTTGAGGTAGAGGTGAGAGCTAGTGGCCAGCAACTTTGCTTTCCTGACCCTCAGCTTGAAGTTTGAACCCCAACATCAGTCTCTGGGTCTTTTATTTACGGTGCTATAAAAAGGTGCTCTGTGAAAATCTGACAACCCGAGTTTGATCCCTTGGACGGACCCATAGGATGGCAAGAGAGAACCAACTTCCTCAACTTAACCTCTGACAACCACATGCATGCTGCAATGGATGTAGGCCTATCCATTTTGCCACACACACAAATAAAATTAACCAAAAATTTTTAGCCAGGCACATTGGCATGTGCCTCTAATGCCAGCATTCGGGAGGCAAAGGCCTGGTGGTGGATCTCAATGAGCTCAAGGCCAGCCTGGGTTTCTATGGTGAGTTCCAGGACAGCCAGGGTTACATAGATCTGGGGTGTGGGAGGGGGAAAGAAATCTCAGAGTGACGTATCCCTCTTCCACTTCCATGGTGACTAATTTCTTTTGAGACAGAGTTACCCAGGCTGGCCTCAAACTCTGGGATCAAGAAAATTTTGCCCCTCAGCCTCCGGGGTAGCTGCCTGCATGGCACTCTGCCTGTACTTTGACACTGTGTTTTGTTGTTTTCCGCACTGAAGACTGAGTCCAGGCCCCTGTGTGTGGTCAGTGCTCTACCACTACCACTGAACTGCTACTACCTGTCTTGACTGTATTTTGCCCTCACTGCTCAGGGGGCTCTGGACTCTTCTCATCTTGTGTCCTGGGAGTCAACCTGGGCAAGTGTTCTTTGTTAAGAGAAAGGCTGCCAGGCACTGACACAGAATCCCATGACCCATCTAACCATCAGAAACCCTGTGCACAGGAGGACTCAGGCGGCTTACTTCAGATGGACTTCTGTGCACTGGCGCTGGGGCGCAAAGCAGGCGATGGCCCACACCTTGATCTCGATGCCTGTGTGGAACTGCTTGTTCCTCATGTCCCACACACCTTGGACAGGGGTGGCGATCGCTTTGTTCTGCAAACAGAAGGTGGTTTGGGGTAAGGAAACAAATACTAACACTCTTGCTGATGATCCAACTAACCAAAGATGACTCTATCTCTCTAGGACCCCCTAACTAGCATTGTAAGCAGCTGACACACTTGCACGGCATGGTGAGTTCTAGATGGAGGGAGGCAAGCTAGGTGAGAAATGATCTGTCACCGGTCTGCTAGCCAATAAAGAGCAGCGTTTTGGTCCTAGTGGTGGAGTTTTCATTGGGAATGAAAGGGCAAGGGAAACAGATGTGCGGGGCCTTTCATCATCCCTGAGCATAGTACTGGCATTGTGCCAGCCCCAGCGGCCTCGTGTTCCCGTGCTTGCCTTGGTTATTCCCGCATGCTCGTGCCCTGTGGCCCTGGTGGTCTTGGTGCTTGCAGCTCTTTGTGCACAGGCGCTGGACAAGTTCTGGTCCTTGTGCAACAACGGATTATTCCCCTCCCCCCAATATGGCTTCTGCTGGGCTCAAACACTGGTGCAGAATCTGATCCAGCCATTTGAGCATCCACGCAGCTGCTGACTCAGCTGCCATGGTGTCCCGCCTCCTCCACCTGCTGGTCAAACAGAGCCAATACATCTAAAAACCTTGGGTCCTCCAAGCATCAGCTCCACCTGCTGGTCAAAGTGTGGATGGATATGATAAGGTAAAAAAGTAGATTAAATCTACTTTCTAACTAAAAGGGCAACTATTGGTTTTGTATATTAAAACGAATTTGATGGATTATTTTGGTATGTATGTTTCTATTCGTTTAAGATATTTTTGCATATCGTTACTAACTTGAGGCTATTGTCCTTATACTGCACATCTGGTTCCCTTTTTGCTCAACGTATTACGATACAGCTCAATCTATACAGCTTGTTTATTTTTGCAATATGAACTTTTAGTTCTTAAAAGTCATATAGGATAATAAAGGGATACAGGTTAATATTCATCTATAATGATCAAACTTACAGTCATATAAGTTAGGTTTTCTAGGCATACAGAGGTAGGTTTCAAAAAGGTAAGTAATCTTCAACACTTCAAAGACCTACAGAATATGGCATTTAAAATGCTTTAATAACTTAGACCTTTTTTGACATGAGACAAGTCTGCTTCTGGAAATACCAATATACTTCTAAAGAGGATGATGGGCACCGAAGACACTCCATGTGGAGTTTGCATTCTTTCTAGCACACACCTTTATGGCAAGAGACAGCCCTTGTCTCGACTGCTAACAGTACGCTGTCTAGACTCAACAAGGACACAAAAAAAGGTGACTACCAAACTTTGCCAAGACAGGGTAGGACAGTCCTTCTAAATTTCCTGCTTCTGTAAAAGGTCTGTCTGTAAGAGGTACGGTTTCTCCTCCAGCCACCTGGTCTTGTCCCGCCGCGGCGCCAGCCCCAATCAACACACAGAGACTCTGTATTTAATATAATGCTGTTGGCCCGGTTACTTGTTTCTTATCGGCAAGCTCTGCCTTAATTATTAACTAATTTCTGCTGATCTATCTATATTTCTATTACCGGGGAGCCGGGCGGCATACTGCTTTCCCCTGACTCTCCATCTTGACCCCTCCTTCCTACTTCCTCTCTCCTCCTTGTCTCCTAGTCCCTCCTATCTTCCTTTCCTATTGGCCAACAGTGCTTTATTCATTAACCAGTATGAGAAACATATATACAGAATGACATCTCCCATCATCTGTCAGATATTCTAGGCCTGTAGGCCAAGGTTGGATGACTCAACATTGCAGAGGAAACTTGGGTGACTGTCCAGGCAGCCACCTGTTTCTGTCATTTCCAATTTTTTGGAAATCACTTGCGTACACTTCCTTCTTACTCTGGTAATACTGTTTTCCTTCTCCGGTCTTTGATGGAGTTGAAAACTAAACAGTTACAGTTCTCCCAAATCTTGGCAAAAAACATATTAGGCACAAAACTTTGGACTCTTCAGGAGAGGACAGTTATTGGAGTAATGGCTATAATTTTGTCAATTCTTTAGGAACTGGACATTTAGAATGTATTTCTTACTTAATAATTGTTCTGTTAAGATTATTACCTTTCCTTTCTATCTGGACAACACTTGATAGTAATTCTTACTGTATATTATGTTAGGGGTAGAGCCTTTCCTTCTTCATTAGACATAAAGTGGGGAAGGAAATGTTACAGAATTTTTGCCACCGGTCTGCTAGCCAACAAAGAGCAGTGTTTTGGTCCATGGTGCGGAGTTTTCATTGGGAATGGAGTGGCCTAACGAAAAGGTGTGGTGGAGAGGTGCGCAGGCCCTTTCGGACTGGGGAAGAGCAGTGCATTTGGTCGCTGTGGCTTTGTGCACAGATTTTCTCCACTAATAAATGGTGAGGTAACCCTTCTTTCTCCCTTCTTTCTCAAGGCTGGACAGATGATGACCAGGGAGGTGGATGGGAATGGAGTCAAATGAACGGACAGAAGGGAGAGACGGATCAAGGAGTGGGTTCAGGGTGGGATGAGTACAGATGTGTAAGTGGACGAGGTCGAGTGCAGATGAATGGATGGTTACATGAAAAGCCAGGCGGTGCTGGCACACACCTTTAATTCTACCACTTGAGAGGCAGAGGCAGGCTGATCTTTGTGAGTTCGTAGCCAGCCTGGTCAAAAGATCGAGTTCCAGGACAGCTAGGCCTATTACACTGATAAAACCTGTCTCAAAAAAAGCAAAACCAAAAACCCCCAAAAAACCAAAAACGCCAAAAATTCGTCTTTAAAGAAGGAAGTGGATGAACTTTTGATAAGGTAAGACAGAGTTTTTAGAAACACCAAATGCAATGTGCAAACTTAAAAAGGGTGGAGAAGATGGAGGCTTTGTTAGCATGGCAGCCTTCTGCAGTGCCCAGTGTTTACCCACAGGTAAGGAAGGCTACAACCCCAAAACACACATGGCTACCCTCCCTGTACCCCCACACACGCTCGCCCTGCCCCCCATCCATCGGCGCTCACCCTGCCCCCATAGAGGATGGAGGGCGGCTGCAGAACGCGCCCTGTCACATCTGTCATCTCATCTTTGACCATGATTCCAAATTCACGAACATAGGGGTCAGTATTGAAACTTGCACTCCGCATCTTGAGGGAGGAAAAAGAGGAAGAGGTGTCAGTGGAGGCCATCTCTGCTCAAAGCACGGGAATGAGTTAAGGGTAGTCCTTGCCACACTGCTCCAGCCAGAAGGAACCTGAGAACTCAGTGCTCACCAATTTGCTGATCTCCTCTTGTCGATCCGGTGCTGACCTGGCAGTTGCCCTGATCATGGTTGAGGTCTGATTGTCTGTTAGTTTTTTTATACATCTCTGTCCAGCCACTATGTTACAGACCTACAAAGAAGAAGCACATGTGTCAACACATGTGTCAACACATGCACTGTGACAGGAAGGGAATTTTCAGAGGCACAGGACACAAGCCACAAGCTGGGCACACAACGGTGCACACCTGTTGTGCTGGCTCATCTTATGTCAATTTCACACAAGGTGATGATGGGAGATGTCATTCTGTATATATGTTTCTCATACTGGTTAATAACAAAGCACTGTTGGCCAATAGGAAAGGAAGATAGGAGGGACCAGGAGACAAGGAGGAAGAGGAAGTAGTAAGGAGGAGTCATGATGGAGAGAGCAGTACGCGGCAGCCGGCTCCGGGTAAGAAGACCACATGGAAATACATAGATTAACACAAATGGGTTAATACTTAAGACAGAGCTAGCCGATAAGAAAGTAGTAACTGGCCAACAGTATAATATCCAATACAGAGTCTCAGTGTATTATTTGGGACTGGCGTGGCGGCAGGAAAAGAAAAGGCGGCGGGCGGAAAAACCGTACTCCTTACAAGGTATAGTCATTATAAGGATGCTGGAGTGCAGCTCTCCACAATCGAGGGCTACTGGTGGGACACAGGTGGGGAGAGACAAGCTTTCTTACAGCTGGCTATGGAGAGTTTGACCACGAATATACAGACAGGCAACACAAATTGGACTTGTGTAGCTTTGTTCTGATTTTTTCCTTTTGTTTTTTGTTTTTTTTTTTTTTTTTTGGTGGCGGTATAGAGATCTCAAGGGTGAGAAGCAGATCTGGGAAGTGAATATGACTTGGGTGGCATGATATGAAACTCCCAAATAATAAAAATATTATGAGGAAAGGAAAAAACGGACTGGGTTGTAGGCAAGCTTGCAGGGCATTTTCTTCATTAGTGATTGATGTGGGAGGGCTCAGCCTGTGTGGGTGATGTCTGAACAAACAAACCATGGGGAGGAACAAGCAGCAGTTAGCAGTACACCTTCATGGCCTCTGTATCAGCTCCTGCCCAGGTTCAGTGCCTGCCCTGACTTCTTTAGATGATGAACGATGTGTAAGTGTAAGTGAAATAAACTTTCTCCCCAAGTTGCTTTTGATCATGGTGTTTCCTAACAGCAGCACAAAGTCCAGACTCCCATCACCCCAGGGAGGAAGGATCCCAGGGGGGAGCCAGTCTGGGCTACACAGTGAGAAGGTACCTAAGAAAGGGGTGTGGGGAGCAGAGGCCCACCCAGGCCGCTCATCTCATGCCATTTCAGGGGACAGGTCTCAACAATGCCATGCACTGGCTGGGTCCTACGGCACCAGTGAAGCCTGGCTGGACCTGGGCTTCTCCGTCCCAGCCACGGGAGTAGTGCAGACACTTGCCTCCAAGGGAAGGTAGGTGTGTTTCTGCTCCTGTCCAACTTGTAAACACGGGAGGTGGGGGTAACGCAGAACCAGCTTGTGCCTGTCCTTGAAGTACTGGGCCACCGTGCACTCCACCGTCTGCCCACTCTCCTGCTGCAGCGGGAACCTGTAGAAAGAGGTCACTCAGGCAAGACCCTCCCAGGATCCGTGGAGGCTGGACCTCCAACACTCCTTTCCAGGAGCCAGCATCTCCAGGACTATTCTAGAGCCCCTCAATTGCCAGGCGGCCCATGACTGTTGGGAAACAGCAACTACCTATACATCTAGGAAACACACAAGTCACAATTTCCACGGAACAATTCGGGAAGATGAGTTCAGAAAAGTCTGTTTCCCAGCAAACCCCAGTAATTCCTACACCCTAAAGATCCCAGTGCCGGAAGGAATTGAAGCCTTCCTTCCAGGTAAGAGCACGTCCGTCTCAGTGAGATCAACAAGGGAGCTGGGCTGTGCCACACACTGGCAGATGACAGCTCCCAGGTGGGACAGGCCACGCCCCTCAGCACTCCTAAGTGGACTCGGTTGCCAAGACTGCCAGGCAATGTCATCTCTGGTCTAGTAGGCAGGTGACAGACCTAGATCCAGTCCATCAGACCCTGCTGCTGTAAGAGGACTGGGCACTTTGGCACCCTAGCAACAGTCTGCTTTTTGTGAAAGAGCCAATCAATTGTGTGCTTACAGCTAGACAGACAGATGACATGACTGGACACTGTGTTAGCCCTTGCAACTGCTTCAGCTAGCGGGCTAGTTAGCAGCACATAGGTGTCCTAGCTCCTCCCAGACCTAACGTCACATCCTTCATTCCCCTGAACATGTGGGATTTCTATGTTGGAATCCATATTTACTTAAACAAACAAACAAAAAAAAAACCTTACTTTATGTAAATGTCTGCACACCAGAAAAAGGGATGGGTCCCGTGGGCTGTTGTGAGCTGTCATGTAGTGGTAAAAATTAAACCCACAACAGCCAGTATTCTTACCTACTGATCATCATTGTATATACACACACACACACACACTTTTCTCCAGTAAATTATTTTGGTGGCACATCCCAGCACCCAGTAAGCAGAACCATCTTTGTGAGTAGTTTCAGGCCATCCTGGTCTACACATTAAATCCCCATTTTAAAACAAAACAAAACAGGGCCTGGAGAGATGGTTCGTAGGTTAAGAGCTCTGGCTGCTCTTGCAGAGAACCCAGGTTTGATTCCCAGTACCCATATCGTGGCTCACAGCCACCTATAACTACTGTTCCAGGAATCTAATGCCTCTTCTGAACCCACAGGGACCAGGTATGCACATGATGGGCAGGGAAGCCAATCATACAATAAAGATATTGTTCCAGGAATCTAATGCCTCTTCTGACCCCACAGGGACCAGGTATGCACATGATGGGCAGGGAAACCAATCATACATTAAAGATAAAACTTTAAAAGCAAAAACAAAAATTCCCAACTTAAATTGTGTGTGTGTGCATGCTCATGTGTGCGTGCATGCTCATGTGTGCGTGCATGCATGCACGTGTGAGCATATGCACATGTGTGGATATAGGTACCAGGACAGCACATAAGAGGGCATTGCAGCTGGAGCTGCAGGTGATTGTGAGCTGCCCAACATGGGTGCTGGGAACCGAACATGGGTCCTCTGCAAGAGCATACATGCTCTTAACTACTGAGTTGTTTACCCAGCCCCTAGGGTTCACTTTGTAGAGTGGAAAGTGAATGAGCCACAGAGGTAGCTACTAGCATTTTAGGAGTACAAATAGATCCTTATAGGGCAGCCCCATGACTTCTAGTGTCCGGGAATCTGAGTGGCAGCACCAGGGCTGAGTTTGGAAGGAGAGATAACTGTTTTAGCTGCCTTACGTTTGGTGACTGGCAGGCCGACGGGTCACATTGCAGACACGGTACTTCCTCTTCATCTGACCACAGTGCGTTATCTCCACCTTTAGACCTGGGGACAGACAGCAGGCATCTGAGTTATTCTTGCCATGCACCTACAGCCAGTCTGGAATCACCATAGCAGCTCTGGCCACATTTGAAGCCATGAGCTTCTAGAGGCCAGAAGAAATGTGGCTGTCCTCAGGATGCCATGGCTGCATCTACCTTGTCCTGAGATGCCTTCTGCCAGCACAACTGAGCACAGAGAGACTTAGGTGTCACCACAACCCCTCCCATGGTGATTCTAGTCATAGCCCTTTGTGGTGTGGACAGGACAGGTGTCCCAGCTGTTCCCACCCATGTCTTGTGCACATTAGTGTCATGGGCCCCTCTGTGCATGAAACCCAGCTACCTCAGAGTCAGTGTGCCTTGAGGCTCATTCTCCCCACAGCTCCCACCTCCCTCATCAGAGTGGAACAAGAGCCCATCCATGCATGGGCAGGCCTCAGAGGGGACCCTCCCTCCCAAGCCCGCTGTGATGAGTGGCTCTTTACCTTTAATTTCTTTGGTAAACTTCACCCTTTGGGAATCTGTCAGAGGTTTTTGTTGTTCTTCAATACTTTTAAAATCCAAAACTTCACAAACAAACTCGATGACTGGCTGTGCCTTGTAAAATGCTGTTGCTGATACTGTGTGCAAGAAAAGCAAGAACATCTAGAATAATCCATGTGACTAATAGCAGTATGAAGCTCAGGAGGCCTGGCCTCAGTTTCTCCTCTAACCCCCTCCCCGCCTTCTGTGATTAGAAAACCAATGTCCACTATGCCCAGAGCTCCACACTGACCAAGAAGATTCCATGGTTTTCTGTAGCCATAGGCTACGGTAAGGGATTGGCTGAGTCTGAAGAAGTCACCCAAATAATTACTGTGGTCTTGAACAAGTGTAGCCTGACACAGGACAGCCAGGACCTTGGAGCCTGTAGGCGTTTCTAGACACCTACTTCTGCAAGAGGCATTTCTGAGGTTTTTCCATTCATGCAATTAGTGTGCACCTGACCAAGATATGACCCGGGGCCTTCCTGGAGCTGCTGCCAAAACATGAGAGGAGGCATCGGTCCTCCTGATTGCTGGTCTCTGGCAGAGTGAAGTGGACGCAAGCACAGAGTGTGACCCGAGTTCCCTGAAGCAGGGAGGGATGGGATAGTAGCCAGTGTCCCCGTCACTGACAGCCAACGGATCGTGGGGCTCTGAACCAACCAGTGTACTGATGGAGTCACAGTCCAATGGCATTTATGGGAAGCTGTAAAAACTCAGGCGGAGCTCTCCTGACTGGAGAAGTAGATGGCTGTGGGCGTACTTCAGGAAAGCTCTTATCCCTGGGCCATTTCCATCCACTCCTTCCCAGGCACCAAAGGATGAGCAGCTATGTTGGGTCACAGCCTGTCTGCTTACTATGGGCTGAGCCCTCTGAAACCCTTTACCACTTTAAGTGGTTTCTCCTAGGCACTCGTCTCACGGGGGGTGGGGGTGGGGGGGGGTGGGGGTGGGTAGGGGTGGGGTGGGGTGTGGGGGGGGTGTCTAATACACCGTCAAAGAGCAGGTGAACAGACAACGGTCATCCATCCACGGGCACCTTCTCAGGAGTCCTTCTCAGTGTAAACAACTTCAGGAAACATGGAGAGAAAGTGAGGGGTGTGGCCCTGGCACCCAAATATGAGCCACTGCAGCTGACACATGGCTGACACAGGCAGGCACCACGGAAGGCTAGAGACAGCGATGGGAATCTTTCCTAAGGTCTGGCCTCCTCTGCATGCTTTCAAACCCCCAATCCTATGCGCCCCATTCACTCTGCAGTGAAGCCCAAAAGCTTTTCTTACCGTCAATATTCAGCATCATTTTCCAAAGAGAAGGTCGGACGGACTGGTGGAAGCCAAACCACACTTCCCGGCCCCCACCGAGGGGGTTGGAGCAGCCTTCAGATGCAGTGAAGAATGAACGGCCAACAGGAGTGTACCTGCCGGGAGACGAGCAGTCAGAGGCCGGTCAGGTCAGGAAGGGCCGGCGGCCCCCGCCTCTCCTCCATCACCCCTGCAGCACACTGGCACTCAGAGACCACTCCAGGTTTTTTCCTATAGTCATGCTTGCTATGTGGAGTTGTAGTCTGCATCCACGCAGCGTAAGCAGTAGCTGATGGAGACGCCAGGGGACCACCCTCATTGTGGCTCGAGCTCAGCTTCACTGCCCACCTTGGAAGGTGCTTTCCTCATGACTCTCTCAAAAGGACAAGCGTTAGTCCAGAAACAGGCTCTAGCTAGTGTTTCCACTCCTTTTCCTCACGATGGGCACACCCTTTCAAGTTTTCCTACAGAGGCAGGAGCAGCTGGAGCAGGCACACTCTAAGTAGCCAAACTGCCACTTCTCTGTGTGGCTGAGGACCATGTAGCCACCTAAGCCGGCAACTGTTCCTGGTTCACCGAAGCTCCTTTAAATGACAGGCACCAAAGGCAGCTGTGGACAGCTCCCGGCTTCCGGAGCCTGCCTGTCAGTTATGCACACAGAGCTGCGCTAGAGCCCACCTGCCTGCTGTGTGGACACTCACGTGCATCGCCTACAGACTACTGGACACGTGACATGTGCCACGTTTCAGGATGCCAAAGGGAAGACAAGGTGTTGTGCTTTGGTAGAGGTGACATGCTCGGTGAAATCATGGAGCATGCTCCTCTCCTATCTCACATTCCGTCTGTAAAAACCAGTGTAAACAATCCAAAGGAATCCAAAAGAAAGGAACCACAGGAATTCCTGCTGCTCAATTAAAAGTATAGACGATGTGGCCGGTGAGATGACTCAGAGGGTAAGGATGTTTGTTGCCAAGATTGATGACCTCAGTGGCATCCCCAGGACCCACACGGTGAAAAAAGGGAACTGACTCCTACCAAGCTGTCCTTGGACCTACACACACACACCCGTGGCATGCCCACACACAAAATGAATTTTAGTTTGTTTTTAAAGACAAGATTTTGTTAATCGCTATTACAGGCCATTTCTATGCCTACCTGCCTCCCTCCCATCAACAATCCCTTAGCAGGCAGGCCAGGGTCCTGCCAAGAGTGACAGCTGGCCTGGGATGTCATCTCCTCTATGCCTACTGTGTAGATAGGGAGCCAAAGGAGCACCCAGTTCTCTCCAGAGGGAGCACTCAGCTTTCTTTCCGCTAATCACTTTGACCTCGCAGCTCCATTTCCAACATTCCTAAGGTCCCACTGTGGGCGCGGTGTGACAAGTTTGGATGTGGCTTCCTGGCTTTGATCCCGTATGTTCTGTCTGGCAACTGGGAAAATGATGCACCGCAGCAATGACCCACCCCCCCCCACCTCCTGCCAGGTGTGGCAAAGATCGATCCTCTAATGAAGCAGGCTGACACTCTGGTGCTGGCCATTGTCATAAAAGCCACAGAAGTCTCCCAGGGGTGGGCGCTCACACAAGCACAATGTGGGTGTCCACTGTGCTGCTCTTCACCCTGCACAGGGTGTGAGCTCAAAGCCAGGAGGCAAACCTCCTGCACGCAGACAAGGCCACTGTCACGACTGTTTGCCCCAGAGATGGGATGTGTGGCCACCACCATTGGCACCTCCCCTTCCTTTCCTTGCTCAAGATCTCAATCTTTCTGAGAATACGCAGCTCGTGACCCTTCCTCCCCACGCACGTGATGCTCTCACCTCATGGATGGCAAGTGCCTCATGACAACATCCAGGGCCTGGATCGTCTCGAAAGGGACGCTGGGCAGCCGCCCGGAAAGTGCATCGTGTAGCGCCTGCAAGCTCACGCAGGACACCCACTTGATGGATACCTTGAAGATACGGTCTTTGCCTTCTCCTGGCAGTGTGACTTCCAATTCCACCTGCCAAACCAAAGCACAGAGGTCATATTCCTCCCCAAAAGGCACAAGAAATTAAAATGTATTTTGTGCAGGGGTGTGCATGTATGGTGGGAGCCAAAATTCTACACCAGGTGTCTTCCTCAGCTGCTTCCCACTTTTTGTATCTTCAATCTCTCTTTAAACTTGGGGCTTGGCAGGTCATGCAAGCTGGGCAGGTCATGAGTGCTGGGGTTCTGCCGGACCCTGTTCTTTGCACCTGGTGCTGAGGACAGAGCTCAGATCCCACTGTTTTTGTGACAAGGACTTTAACCAACTGAGCCATTTCCCCAGCCTCAACTGCATTTAGTTTTAACAAATGTGCAGTCACGCAGCTAAGTGGCAGGTGGCTAGCACAGGGGATTCTCAGGACTCCCCTGACATGGGCACTTTTTTCCCCGTTTATCAGCATGGTACTCATGTCTATAACAGTGCGTCAGGACTGCGGCCCACAAAACACTCAGGTGATGATCAAACCGGCAAGGTCATCAGTGGTTGGCATGTCCCTGTTCTTAGAATGCCTTACCCTTTAGTACACAACACTTCCAGCAAGGAGACTGGCTCTGGGCTGGCCTACTACCACTACTCACAGGAAGATACAACTCAGATGTGTGTCCAGAACCCAAGTATGGCTGGTGCACCACATGGTACCAACCTAGGTAGGGAAGATGGTGAGCAGCTACAAACTCAACCTCAGAGGTTGAGGTCACTAATACTGAGCTATGCAGCACTTGTTTGGACATCCTTGCAAGAAGCAATCAAATTGAGAGCAAAAGTAAGTGCATTTTGGCACAGTGCACCACTAAGAAACGAAGCGAGGAGAGAGCTGCACCCCGACACAAAAACTCGGCGTTTGGGGAGGTTGGTGACACACAGAAGCCGCTGTGTCGTCAAGGTTTCGCGTCCTCAGCTGCAGGGCCACCTACCCTCACCCCCTTAGATAGAGTGACTGTCAAAACCACTGGGCCAGCCAGGCTGGAGGGACAGCTGCAGGGACTGGGACCACGCACCCTTTCCTGATAAGGACGCGCTGGTCATATCCTGTTTCAAATGCCCAGGGAGCTGCGGTCTACAGGCTCTCTGGGAAAGCCTGTGCTGGAGAGGTAGTTTTTCTTTTTATTATCAACTTGACATAATTAAAATCACCTGGGAATGGTGAACAACTGAGGAATTGCCTTGATCAGATTGGCCTGTGAGCATTTTCTTAACTAATGATCGATGTAGAAGGGGCCAGCCTGCTTTGAGTGGAGCTGCGCTTGGGCATGTAATCCTGGATCATCAAACTGAGCAAGCCACTGACTCGTGTTCCTCCATGGCACCTACTCAACCCGCTTCCAAGCTCCTGCCTTGGCTTCTCTCAATGTTTGGCCTTTAAGTGAATTAAGCCCACCTCACCCCCAAAGGTGCTTTTGTTTTTATCCCAGCAACAGAAACGGGCAGTGGTGGTGAATGCCTTTAATCCCAGCACTGGGGAGGGGTTTGAGGTCAGCCAGGTCTATAGAGCAAGTTGCAGGACAGCCAGGGCTACATAGTGAGACCCTGTTCCTCCAACCCTACCCCATCCCACCCCCCCCCCAAAAAAAAGAAAGAAATGGTATCAGGAGTGGGGTATTGCTGTAATAAATCTGATCAAGCTGTTCCTGTTGGAAGGTTGTGGAAGCATTAGGAGATTTGGTTGGAAATGCTGGGAGCCTAATGAGCTGCTGTTATGGTGTGAGCGGCACAGACAAGGGAAGACTGGCTTGTGAAGTTTCAGGGGAAGCAAAGATCGCCAGGGCGTAATGGATTTGAGTTAAGAATCTGTGTTAGTGAAACCTTTTGTGCCTTATTGAAACAATTGACCCTGGCTGGTCAGCTGGGGCTGAGGAGTCAGCTGCGATGACTGGGGAGGGAGGGTTCAGGGCACTGTGACCTGTGCCACAATCAAGCAGGTAGCCTTGGGTTGGATAAGAAGGCAAGATGACCAAGCCATGGGGAGCAAGCTGCTTCAGTGGTCTCTGCTTCAGCTTGGGCCTCTGTCCCTGCCTTCCCCAGTGACAGATTATGGTCAGGACATGTGAGCCAAGTAAACCCTAACCCTCCAAGTTTTCTTGACCATGGTGTTTATCAGCAACAGAAAGCCAGCTAGAACAGTGGTCTTCCAAACACCTGTACCAAAACCAGGGTGTGTGTGTGCGTGCGTGCGTGCGTGTGTGCGTGCGTGTGTGTGTGTGTGTGTGTGTGTGTGTGTTTGAAGTGTCTGGCAGGTGACTAGGCAGAGACACAAGGGTGAGTGTTTGCAGGCATGTCTGAGTTCTTAGCAGCATGTCCCAAGTGCAAACACCATAGGGATCCTTGGGAATGCTCCCCTCCCCAGAGCGTCCTGGCTACAAGACACCTTCAGGTCAGCTTAGCGATCATAGGCAAGGGCTCCCATCCATGAGTTGGTTCAGCTATAACTTCCATCCAGGAGGCAGCATCTCAGAAGCTGGCAAAGGAAGGCACTGGCTCAACGCAGAGACTGGAAACTTTAGTCCCAAATTCAGAGCAACTGGTATGTAGCAGTCCTATTCCATCTCAACGTAAGGCTTGGTGAACACAAGTACTCTCCGCCCTAAGGAGCTGCTGCCTTTCCACATGGGCTGGCAGTGAGATTGACCCTGGCAGGTACCCACATCAGGCACTGAGCCACTAGGTGGATGCTAAACTAATGGACTCAAGGAGAGTCCTTTCTTACTACAGATGTCAAAAGAAGAAAAAGGCCACAAAGACAACACTTTGCCGGAAGGAAAGGGAAACCCCTGTGCTAGCTGGAAGGTTCCCAAACTCTCTGACTCCAGATGCTCTTGGTGCAGGCTGCTGCAAACAGGCAATAATGCACCACTCCCCTGCCCGGTGCTCAGATGTCTGGGGCAGTGGGCTGCAGCTCCTCAAACCTTCCTACTTGCACTACAGTGCGGGCCCAGAGGAGCACACAGAACCCCCAGGCCCGTGATGAAAGCCTGCCTTCCATCTGAGATGGAGATGCACCGAACACAGGAGAGGAGCACACAGAACCCCCAGGCCCGTGATGAAAGCCTGCCTTCCATCTGAGACGGAGATGCACCGAACACAGGAGAAGTGCGTGCCTATCCCAGCTGCTCGGCAAGGGGAAGGGGCTTGTGTCATGTCCCATTACCAAGGAAGGCATGGCCACGCCTATTTTCACTCCAGCCTGGGCCGTTAACTTCTGTGACTGCAAGTCTGCATCTGAGCAGCAGAGACACCCATCCCTCTGCCAGGAGGGCTCTCCTCATGCTCCTCCTAGTCTCCAATTATAAATTTGTACCAATGAAACTGTGAATAAACTCCTTATGCTTTTCTTTCTTATAGAGCTTTAAACAAAAACAAATGTGCAAATTAAACACAAAACCTTAAGATCAATAAATCTTCAATTTGCAGTCTGTTAATTTGCCAGGGAGAGCTTGCTTGGCTCATTCACACCCAGTCCTGGGATTCTCTCCAATGCGGAACCTTACGCCCATCATCCGACCCTGGAGTGGCAGCAACAACCCACGTGCCATTGGCGGCTGGGAAAGGCGAGACCAGAACATGACACACAGAGCTCTGGCCCTCTCCCTGCCCTAACGGTACACTCCCGTCAGCACGGTGACATGGGGCTTGGCCACCAGGTACTGGGCCTGCCTGGCCCCACTGGGGACACAGACAGGCATGGAAGAGCTAAGGAACTTGTCACTTAGCAACACAACCGTTAGGTCTGCTGGTCCCTTCCTTGTCAGCTGTGTCAAAGCATGGGTAGAAGCTTGATTACTTTTAAAATAAAACTAAAAGATAAAAATAATAAGGGAAGGTAACCATTTTCTATGCCACCTCACAGGCTTGACTCATCCCCCTCCTCCCCCTCCTCACTGCAGAGGAGGCTGCGGCAGCTCATCCACTTTATTATGCTGACAGCCACACACACACACACACACACACACAGGGGGGCTGTGTCTGCTGGTCTGTGGGTCGCACTTGGGAGTGTTTGCATTTAACCAGCCTCACAGCACACCCCCCACCCAGCAGCTGCCCTCGCCTCCCAGATGGAGTGACTTTATCCAGCAGAGGGCTAAGTAGCCTTGGAGCATGTCTGACTCTCCCAGCACCGGGCGCAGCCCTCCCCGCCTCACCTTGTCCCTGCCGATTGGAAGGGGCATGGCGGTGTACAGGTTCTTCCTTCCATCAAACACTGGCTTCCGATCCCCGAAGATCTGGGTCTTGAAGTGCTGAACCATGTGCTCCACTATTTCCCTGAGACAGAGAATTCGGGAAATATCAATGAAGTTCAGGAAGTGGCATGGGGGCATCTGTGGATACAAACCATCTTTGAAGCTCCTTTAGGAGGCTGGGTTTCTGCCTGACGTGTGGCTTTCCATGCTGGGAGGTGAGATCAGTCATGGGTTTACCTCATTTCCCTGACAGAATGTTCTAATGAGTTCCACAGCACAGAGGGTGGATGGTACTATAACCTCAGAGTGCCAGGTACACCAAAGGACAGCCATTAGTTGTAGACGACACCCACGCTCTGGTGAGGCTGACTGCCTCCCATTGTTCACAGTCACACAGCACTGTGAACAAACCCCTCCCCACCCCTCCCCAACGCAAGCAGAGCAGCAACCCGCACACACTAGATAGATTCCTGACCTCACCAGGTTGATGAAGTGAGCCGGGAACACCTGTGCACTCTCTGCCCAGGAGCAGCCCACTTCCCAAACACAAGGACAACAGCAGCAGGTCACCTGGCCTTGCCCTTGCTGATGGGGAACAGCTCTCTCCATCTGGAGAGCCTACAGGCCACACTGCCACTAAGGATCCTTCTGCATCCGAAACCCTAACAACTGCTGTGCAGCAACCATACAGGATGTTAATTTTTGCTACAGTTCTGGAAGTTTCTTTACAAAACAAAAGCAAAAAATGAATACTTCAGTTAATTTCTATTTATGCCAGTTCTATGTTATTGCATCCTCATTGTGACAAAGAGCTTCAGGTCTGCTCAGACTGCTGCCTAGCCCAGCATTCCCAGGAGCACATGAACAATCCGAGCTTTTACACAAACACGGACCCACTGACATTGTTAAAATTGCCCTTGTATTTTATCTTGCTTTTGTTTTATTTTTAATTACACACACTGTGTGTGGGTGTGCGCACACAGGCGCAGTGACATGGAGCCAGAGGCCCCTGGAGATGGCGCTACAGGTGGCGTTGTTACTTCATGTCCGGGGGAAGTACACTAATCCTCCTGCAGCAGCCTCCCGTGCTCACTGGTGTTTTAACTGATGTTGTCCTACTACGTACCTTAAGAAATATGTTCAATGAAAGTGTGCCACCTACAAATGGAGATATCAACAAGACATGACAGCAGGTGAGCCGCGGATCACACGACCCTGTTGTCTCTAACCCCTTGAGACAATCACCTAAAACTACAACCAGGCCAGGGGACATGTAATAGTTTTACTTTAATATATTACCCAACTGCCTTCTAAAACCTCTGAAGTCGCCTACATCACAGGAGAGGCTTAAGTCCTGGACGGGAGGAAGGGGCATGGGTGAGCTGGTGCACACTTCCCCTGCAGGAACTATATTTTAGGCTAGTCTAGCCTTGTCCTCGAGCAACATGGGGCCTAGCTATTCTGTGAGGGCTGGTTGTACAGGACTCTTGCTAGAGTAGGCAGGACTGAGCTTGAGGGAGGGGCATATGGCCCTGCCGGAGAGAGGCATACAGGAGTCTCCAAGGTGCCCCAGCACTAACAGTGACATATCTTGAGCCATCACAGAGCCTCAAGGTTGGGCCCATCTTGGCATGGAACGATGGGCAGGGGATGGGAGCAGGGGCAGGGTGGGGCAGCACAAAATCTGTCCCCAGCACCAGCTGCCTCCCTGCTGTGCTCTTTTCCATGACGGATGGGAGTGGGATCCTAGGGGACACAGCATCAGCACACAGTACCACACACAAAATACTGGTTTGCTTCTAGAGGGAAGATTCCACTGTTGGGCACAAATCTATTTCCAACATTATACCACTTTGACCATCATAATCTTGAGGCTGGACCCATTTAAGGCACACCACAATTAACAATCAAATAAAGAGCATTAAAGGTTTGTATGTTTAACCAGTCAGAAGCTCTCACAAGAATTTGCCAGCCCTGGCCTCAGTCTGTAGTTCCCAGCCCTCTCAGTTGCTGAGCAACTGAGCTGACGCAGTTTCTAACCATGGCAACCTCAGCTTCTTCCATGCACGATGGTGGAGATCATGTGACGATTGCCAGCCACGTGCCTGTTCCTGAAGCAAGCCAGAGTCACACCACACCTCCTTTCAGGCGGGGCTTCCTGCACGCTATGGAGGGCATGGGACCACAAAGCCCAGACAACAAGAGCGGCCCTTCCCAGTCATTCCCACCTGGAGGGTCACTCTACAGCTCAGGGACCCGTAAGTTTGTGCCACAAGAAGCTAGCAGGCAGACCGACACACCCACTTAGCAATCTTCAGTGAGACAAAAATGGAAGACCTGGGAAGACCTGGGCACTGACAGCCACTCAGCACACCAGTGGCTTTGTGCAGATACATACTTGTTATTGCACATTTACAGGCTCTCGTCTGATGCTAACATATTCTAGGCACACTGTTCAGCAGGTCTGATGACGGACTCCTTAGACAATCATTCCTCCCCAGCAGCTGTTACAGGAGAATGTGCACCAGCATAGGGCTCTCTCTTTGCCAGGCACCAGCACCCCTGCCCCCAGGACACTAGTCCATACTCAGATTACAGCTCTCCCATGATGCACGTGGCTTTTGGACTTAGCCTCTTGCCTTAAAAATGTGCACAGAAAACAGGAGGCAGCTATTTGGGAATTAAGGTGATAAGGGATGGGAATGGGCTAAGGCAGGTGCCTCATTCATTTGGGCACCCTGGCACTGCAGGCGTTTTCAAACCACAGCCCAGGAGATCAGTAGAATCCAGAGCTGCAGAGGTGGAGATTTCTGAGCCAGAGAAAGTGGCAACAGGAATGAGTCCCTCAGCACACTGTACACTACATCCCATAAATGGACCAAAATGACAGCATGGGCATGTAATTCAGCAACAAAGATGGCATATATATAACACAAGGGAGAGCCTGTGCTGTGACAAAATATCAAGGAAAGGAAGCCAACAGTGAGAGAGAGAGTGTGCGAGGCCTGTCCAAAAGCACAGGTGAAACTTTAGACCAGAAGCAATCTTCAAGGGGCCAGGAAGGTGAAGAGCTGAGCTTTGATCACTATCCTGGAGAAGCAAACAGCTGCATTCTGGGAACTCATAGGCCACTCAGGCCAGAGTAATCTGTGAACTTCAGGTCCAAGTTACAGATCCTGACTCTAAAACAAGAATAATACACAAAGAATGACAAACAAGGTGGACCTCTAGCTTACACACACACACATTCATACACACACACACACACATTCACACGCACATTAATACACACACAAGAAAAATTAACAATTGAAAAATGTGGCCTAGCATATGTAGAGCAGAGATTCTGAAGAGGAGGGAAAAGAGGTTTTGAGAAACCAAGGCCAGTATTGTCTCACACAAGACCAAGATTCAAGTCCAAAAATTATGAATCCCAAGATAATTAAACAGGGGCACATTGTAGTCATAATAAAAAAGCAATTAAAAAAAAAAAAAAAGAGGGGCTGGGCGATGGTGGTGCACACCTTTAATCCCAGCACTCAGGAGACAGACAGACCAGCCTGGTCTACAGAGCAAGTTCCAAAGCCACACAGAGAAACCAACCCTGTCTCAAAAAACAAACAAAACACATTTGGGTCAAATGGGTTCAGTGGGTGAAGGTGCTTGCTGCCCATCGGACAACCTGAGTTCTATTCCTGGGTCCCACACAGTGAAGGAGAGATCCAACTTCCAAAGGTTGATCTGTGTGTGTGTGTGTGTTTGCGTGCCTAAACAGAAACAATGAAAAAATGTAATTTTTAAATATTTTAAAAACTAAAAGGTACTACTATTATGATTAGTACCTACCTATTAACAGGGCTTCAGAATACATGAAGCACAAGCAAAAAATATCACTGGGAGAGAAGCAAGTCCACATCATATTTGTGTGAGAAAAATAAAAGACTGTAAAGAATTGGATTGAAATCTTCAACCACCTTCACCCAAGACCACAGCGCACCCTCCCCTCACCATGGTGAATTTTCTCAAGATAAACTTGTGGCTGGGTTTCACATCTTTAATCCCAGTTCTCTTCTAACTAAATGAAAATCACAAGTGAGACCAAATCAGAGGAGACACTCTGCACAAAGAAGTTATAGAAGAAAACAGTTGACACTGGCCTGTTCACAGAGACTGAGCTGCATAAAGAACAGAGATCAACTGAGGTGGGAAAAAAATCAATAAAGCAAAATGCTTGTTCTGGGCAAAGAACTGAAGTAATTGCAACGCCTAAGCAAACACAGAAATTTAAAATACTCAGGCTGAATGAAAGGGGATTTATACAGGGCCCATAGACACCTTTGATCCCAGCACTTGGAAGGCAGAGACATTCAAATCTCTTGAGTTTGAGACTAGCCTGGTCTATACAAGAGCCTGTTTAAAAAAAAAGAAAAAAAAAAAGTACACACGCACACCTCACCACGTACTATGAACAACTAACTCTCCACTGGAAAATTCAGGAATTTTGATGACATGTGCAGACTCCTTGAAAACACAAACTACCCAAGTATGCACAAATGAAACAGAAAAAAAAAAAAAAAAAAGGGAGAGAGAGAGACTATCCTGTTATGAGAAAAAAAATTAAGATGCATGAAACACTTCCTAGAATCAGTTTCCAGCACAAACTAGCCCATTTCAATGGCAAACCCAGGAGGTGTTTAAATGGTGGAAGTCAGAGGGTACCTCTGAGGATGCTTGCCTCTCCCGATTCCTCCTCGAATCTCAATACAGGAAAACTGGGATTGCAGCCACACACTACCCAGGCCAGCTCCATGTGGGCTTTTGGAAGTCAAACTCAAGTTCTTCCGCTTGTTCATCAACAAGGCTCTCCTCACCCATCCAGCCTCCCAGCCCTTTGCTCTTACACTGTACAAAGAAGACTGCAACTTTTTGTATTATATGCTACATACCCCTAACACAGAAACATAACAAAAGAAGACAATTACAGACTGCGTCCCACAGTCCTAAAGAGAGAAAGAAAATACACCGTGATTCTCAGATACACGGCTCAATTTTTAGAAACCACACCTCATGTTAGCAAGGAGGAAAAAAAAAAAAAGACATGAAAGACATGACCAACAACCACCTCAGCAGTGACAGAATTCAGCTGCCTGTCAGAGACTGTTTCAGAGGATAAGGACAAGCTCTCTGTGAAATCCGACATCTACCATCACATCCTGAAGATGAAGAGCTGACTGCTTCCCAATTAAAATCAGGTTGGTCTCTGCACTGCCCATACTCCACATCCAGCTGGCTTTCCTCCACACTGCACTAAGGAAAGAAATAAGATGTATTGTACACTGGGAAGAAAGAAGCCAGGCCATCCTTATTCAAAACCACGTTAAAGCTGGGGCTACAGAGGAAGATCAGAGAGTGATCCTGCAGAAGACCAGGTTTGGTTCCCAGCACCCACATGATGACTCCCAAACACCTGTTCCAGGGGATCTTACCCCCTCTGATCTTGATGGGTACAGCATGCACAAGGTTCACATACAATACACATAAGCAAACACTCGAATACATAAAACCTGTTAAGTGAACCAACATTCACATAAAATTCACCCCTAAAAATGTATAATTCAATGATTTGGTGAGTTGGAATTTTGACACCCAACCCACCAGCTTAAGTTCGATGCATGCCCATTGCCCCCAAATACGCCTCTGTACTACTTGGCTGTCACTCACCTGCACCTGAAAATGACATTTTAAGATGCTAGTTACAAAAAAAAAAAAAAAGCAAAGAATATAACAATTTAGATTCAAAACAGTTATAATTTAAAATTTCCAAGGGCTTTCTGGTAAAAGGCAATTGACTTTTTTTTTTTTTCTTCCTCTCTCCCCTGCTTACTATTCTCTTGGGTTTTTGTTTGTTGTTTGAAGCAAAGAGCTAAATTTGGAAAAATCAAACTTGGAGAAGTCAGCAGTGTGAGATTTCAGCCCAGAGTTAAGGCTGAGTGCCTGCCTAGCATATACACTATACACAGGACAAGCTGACGAATCATTGGCCTAAAGAGAGACCATACATGGCTGACTGACCCTCCCTTTCCAAGGCACTGTGATAAATAGAACAGAAAAGGCCCTTCAATACCTCACCTCATGCTGTACACAAAAACCAGTTCAGGATAGAGCTCAGATCCAAACACAAAAGCCCAAACTCTAATTCTCCCAAAGGAAACAGATCTTTATGACCTCTGTGGACACAGACCTCCTTAGAAAGCACACCAGTCACTTCTGAAAGTTTATAAACTGAGCTTCAATGTTTTACTCATTAAAATGTACTATTTTAAAAAACAGAACATGGGCTGGGTGTTGGTGGCACACACCTTTAATCCCAGAATTTAGGGGGCAGAAGGAGGTGAATCTCTGTGAGTTTGAGGCCAGCATAACCTACATACAGGTGAGTTCGAGGACAGGCTCCAAAGCAATAGATTGTCTTCAATAAAAAACAAAATGCTAATATGAAAAGAAATCAGATTTCAGACTGGAGGAGACTTTTCCCAGCGGAGACCCCCAGATCACACAGAGGGTGTCAGCACTCCTCACGAGCAAACTGTTACCAAGGGATGAGGAGGAAAGCCACAGAAGCAGCCACACACCCAGAAGAGGTGCAGAAATGGCTCTAATGCTGACAAGGGGGGTGGATAAACCAGCCCACTCTCCTTGACTTGATGATAGAAACAGGACTGAACCTGCCTGGGTCAAGCCAGGTAAACACTCAGGTAGTGGAACCCACTCCTCACCCTTGGCAATTATGAGAAAGGAAAGTCCATATCTATTCAAAACAAGAAGACAGGAAAGGGGTCTTCTTTCATGGGAGCTTCATTCCTAACAGCCTAAGCCATCCAGGCGTTAACAGGAAGGGTCAATTATCAATACTCAACCAAGGCTAGGAGATAAAATGTTTGCGTCACAAACAAGAGGACCACAGTTCAGATCACTAGAGCCCATGCAAATGCCAGCTAAACTACAAGGCAGCCACTGGCAACAAAAGAAAGGGGAGTTCCAGAGAAAGCTAGACTAGCGGTAACAGACAGACCTTACCTCCATGAGTAAGATGGAGAGTGATCGAGGAAACCTCTCCCGTCAACCTCAGGCCTCTACTCACACGGACATCTACCTGCCCTCACACATGCAGACACTCAATTCAACACTAAAAATTACAACCATGGCAAACAGTACAGCAGGGTGCATCTCAAAAGACAATGCTGGAACACCCAAGTGAGGCCCAACCCGCCCCGCCAGACACCTTGTTGCAGGACTTCTGTGGGCAGGAAATAACGTAAGCTGATTGCAACTATGTGGCTTTAGCGCAGGCAATGGATCAACACCTGTGCAAACTCCTGGAGCAGGGCATTTACAGTGTGGGGGTTTCGCCCAACTCAGAGTACATCTCAATGCCAAAACCATTTAAAAAGCACACCACAGTAGCTTCATGGGAAAGAGAAGACTGATGAATGTCTGGGAGTCAATCAGATACACAGATGGACAGGAATACCTGTTCACTCTCCTTGGGCATTTCTCTGGTTTGATGTCCAGTTCATAGTGATAGATGTCAATTTTGGGGATGTCCATTTCAAAGAAATTGGCCTGTAGTTTGATTGTTCTCCCGGAGGTGCCAAAGTCCGGCCGAGCTGGAGGCTTGAAGCCATATCCTTGGATGGGTGATGTTGATGGAGCAGGAGCAGCAAGAACTGGAGGACAGTGGAAAGACATCAGATTATCAGAGATGGCCAGCTCTGACTTGTTCATCAGAGTCACGGTGCGCAACCCAGCCTTCCCACACCTTCGGGTCGGCTCCTGAGGCCCCCACCTACCAGGGGCAGGGCACACAGCACTGGGCCTGCCTCTGGCAGCTTGCTGGTCAGTACCATGCCAAACCCTTCCCTGCCAAGGCCTTCTCCTTGTTCTCCCAGATCACTAAGCAGGTTTTCTCTGCTGACTTCCAGCTCTCATCCAATGCTCAGAGCGTCCACACTGCAGCCACAGCGAGACTCTCTTCCGCAAACTCTCATTTCATCAGTGGAGCTGAAACCTAGCTCCCCCAGGAGGCTCCACGGTACACCTTAATCTCCCTGCTTCTCCCCAGTGAGCGGGTCACCAGCCTTCTGTGTTCCCCAGCAGGAAATGGCATCTCATCATGCACGGCCCCAGCACGAGCCTTGGGTGCGCTTGGGGTGGGGTTTCCAGGTACTCTTCCAGACACCTGGCCTTGAGTGTCATATCACACATACCCTTACTCTCAGATCAACACCTCTGTGGCATCTAGTCCATGTGCCCAGGTGTGTGACAGTGCCCAAGTACTCAAGCCATTTCTAACCACTGTGACCGCTCCCATCCTCTCCTCCAACTCCACCTCCCTTTTTCCATCCCAGCGTCGGTCTGTGGTGCTGTGATGCCATCCCAGGTTTCAGGTTTGAGACGGTGCAACAGAAACCCAGATACACCTGATGGCCTCCGCCACTGCCCAAGGAAGCTGGGGTCCACACAAGTACAGGACAGCTTTGCTGTCCCCTGTGATCACACGTATGTCCCCACCCATGGCATTTTCCTGACTTCCACAGGCACTCATGGCTCTCTCTCTGAACCCTGGAAACTATCGCTCAAGAACCTCATCCTGGCAACAGACCAAGCTGCATTTCCAGAAGTAGTAGTTTCTTTTGTTTGTTTGTTAATTTCACGTACACTGGTGTTTTGTCTGCATGTAATCTGTGTGAGGGTGTTATTGGCCAGTGGTGTGCAGTGGATGGAGGCGGGAACAGGGGTGTGCTGTGGTGACTAGGGTTATCACAATCCTTGAATTTCCCTGTGCTGCCTATGGGGAATTGCAGTGATGGAGCAGAATGAATTACTAGTAAGGAAAGCAAGACCCACCAGACAAGACTTATATGTCACACAAGTCAGAATTGTCAAGGCAAAAGTGTCCCCTCTGCTGTTCAAATTCTTTCTGTTCTGGATTTTGGAGAAAGGTCTTGCTGTGTAGTCCCGCTAGCCTGGATAGATCCGGCTGGCCGGCTCCCAGCTGAGAGCTGTTCTCCTGTCTCTGGAGAACATACAAATCAGCTGCAGACGTGTGCTGTGACACAGCTTACTACTGTGGTTAGGGTGTAGTGGTGGGAAAATGTCCCTGCAACTTCAGGAAAGGACAAATCAAAGTTTAGGAAGACTACAACCACACACACACACACACACACACACACACATACACAGTGAGAGAGAGATTACTTCTGTTTTTCATTCAAATATCCCATCTCAAGAGATAAGCTGTCTGTATTTTTAAAAAACCTCCAATCCCTCCCGAGAGTCACCTGGAATAAGCATACCACCAAAAACACTACAGCAAGCCTTTCCCATGCACTGGGCCTGGGAAGCTTGGGGGACCTGGGCTTGCTTCCTTTTGAATCAGTCAGGTCTCTCCTCCACACTACTATGACTTCAGAGGTGACATAGTTTTGGAGACAGGCACCGCTCCACCAGCCCCTTCTTCTGGCCCTGACATGTTGGGGGCAGGCTGAGGGCCATGGGTAAGAAAAGCTGCTCTCAAGCAGCATCTGGCCTTTTCTGGATGAGCAGCACCCAGCAGGAGGAGTCAGTCCACTTTCATTAGCTCAGCAGGACACGGCCATCCTTCCCTCCACAGATCTTGACCAGGACACAACATCCAGGGCCTCAACAAACCTGTCCCTTCCCTTCAGGTCAAAGGAAGACTAAGGAAATATATATATATATATGCCAAAACAAAGACACACAATCTCTTGATATATGTATGGTCCCTGCTTTCTGGTGGTCCTCACTGGTCCAAGCTCAGACACACTCATTACATGGGAAAACAATAGCCACACCCAGCCAATAGGTTGGGCAGACCCCAGCTTACAAAGACACCCCGGGGAGCAAAGAGCCAGGGTGCTCCCTCCTGTCACAGCTGGTGATGTATCCCAGTCACCTAGACTCCTCAGATCACCTGAAAGCCCTCTCCTTTGCACCAGCCATGAGAACTAAGGAGCATCACCAACCAGGTGAAGCTGCAGGCAAATTAATAAAGGAACAGGGAAATATAAAATGTGATTTCACAAGAGACTTTTTCCACTCCTACTGCAAAGAACAAAAGTGTAGCCACTTCATGCAGGATACAAAAAAATCACATTTGGACCACACGAGTTCTGTGGCCTAGACGCCTTCCCAAGTCTGATCTCTCTTCTGAGACAGCAGTCCTGGGAGGCACCGGAAGCCTATTTTTCTCACTCCTGGGGAGTCCCAAGTGCACAGAGAGGAGCAGACCCCAAAACAGCTCGGATTGTGTGCGGCGGGCTCTGGACAAGTCAGGCAGTGTGTGAGTGAAAGAGGCAAAGGCACACCCATGCACACCCTCTCACCCCTCCTGTCTGACCCTGCCCTTTCCCTCCCCTCTGCCCAGTCCCCAGATACCTGCACCCTCCTCCCCCAACCCCAGGCAACACACACACTACTCTGGCAACCTTTCTCCTAGGCTTGTTCTAAATGCCTGCCTTCCACCTAGGGACCTGGGTGGCCCCGGGGAGGGGCAGTGCCGCCCTTCAGCACTTCAGTGCTGTGCCCCTGAGTGAGACTGCTCGCTGGAGCGGGTTCCCTGGCTGGCAGGGAGACTCCGGGGACAGCACAGGCACCGTGTTTGCTGACTCGCTGATCACTTAGCACGTTTGTTTTAGAGCTCCATTTTTAGAGCCACATCACAAACAGCGAAAGGGAAACACAGAGAATGAGTAATCGACTTCCTGTATGAGCACCGGGTCCAGAAGACCAAGAGATTTGGTGTTTGTGACAGATGCCAAAAGAGGCGCTTGTGAACAAGCCTGCCGCTGTACAGGATGGCCTCAAACGTCCCGGGAGAATCAGGGAATCTGCGATAGCGACAGAATACAGGACTCTGGCCCCCAAGTCTACCCTCCCCCACCTTCCAGCAGCATCCCTGGTGCTTATGACACCAGCCTGCCTCTAAGAGTCAGTGCTTCTGCCCTCAGGGACTAATTGTGCTCAGCTCAAGCACAAACTCCAACCCCAGATAGGGAGCGAGGCACTAGGGTTAGGGAATATTATGTGTGTAGCAGCTGGGTCCTGGAAGCAACCTAATGGACACCTACATGAAGCTTGGAATGCCTTGGGACTGAGCAGATGGTACAGGGAGAGAACCATGGGCAGTAGGTCCACACCACATTTTCAGGGGTGTGTGGCCTACTTTACCCATCTTCCTACCTGCTCTCAGGCACCTGAGGAAGGGTCCTAAAGAAACCCTGTGGCTTACCCCATGTTGCCACACTGCTCACTCCTTGCAGTGGGAAGTGGGGGTGTGGGGGTGTGTGTGGGGGCGGATGATGTTGGAACATCACTTACAACCCAGACCAGTACTGTTTAGTCTGTTTAGTCAACAGTTCCTGAGGGTGTGGGGCAGCCCTGGATGGAATGCCCCGCCCACTCCTTCCAGGAGTCCTCCCCACTGCCAAGGAAGGTCATCGTGCCTTCTGGGAAAACCTAGGCTCCCTGTCCTTACAGGGCCCAGGGACAGGAGGACTTGCTGCCCTGCACAGAGCTCCCCATCAGACCTGGTCCTCTGCATAGCAACTTCCTTAGCTAACGGCACATGTGGAGACTAAGAGATGGGGCCTAGTTTAGTTTCTCTTCAACCTTGATGTTAAAAAGTTAAAGACAGAAGAGAACAAAGGAAAGCTAGAGAATATCACCACACAAGGCCCTCCCTGTAAGAGCAGCCTTCTAGGTGTGCATGGACCAGCCAGACCTGACTTGGATTTTCCACCCCCTTTCTTCATTTAACATTACACTAGGCCCACAGCCCAGTCTCCAAAGAACTACCTCCGTGCTTCCCAGGCTGCCCCTGGACCACCCAGAGACTGGAACAGCCTGCCCCACAGAACACGCCTCCATCTCCTTCGGGGACAGACTCAGACACACAGCACCCTCCCTCAGCGCTGGCCTTCCAGACACACACATGTCCTAGCCTCCAGCTTCTCAGCTCCATGAACTAACTCACCTGTGACCCTGGCACCTCATACAGCTTAGGAGCCCACCATAGGCTGTTCCTGGATGGATGACACTTCCTGGCACCTGTACCACAGACACAGAACCGACAGGAGCCACCCACCCCAGCACATCTATCATCTTTTTCTTCCTTCCTTTCTTGTCTTTGGTTTTTCAAGACAGGGTTCTCTGTGTAGCCCTGGCTGCCTAGAACTCACTCTGTAGACCAGGCTGGCCTCAAGCTCAAGAAATCCTCCCATCTCTACCTCCCAAGCTGGCACCTCAAGTCATCTTAGGGAAGCTTGGCCCTGTCTGTCCCAGTGGCAAGAGGCCCAGCTGGCTGAGGCCAGAGAGGGTAGCCAGCCGCCCTTACTAGCTCTGCAGTGTGCTTCTCACCACCCAAGGGATTCTGCACTTAGATATGATGAAGAAATCCTTATTTTGTATCACATATTAGTTATGGCTTTTATTATGAACCTATATATTTTGTTTCATCCATTATTCTAGAAAAATTTCCCACACAAGCGTCACCAGGATGACATGGGAACTCGTGACCTGAACGTGTGAGAACCAGCTCCCCGGGGGCCAGTATGGCCTCGTGTCTGAAGGCGGAAGCTGGTGCGCAGGCTCCTGAAAATATCAAACCTGCCTTCAGATTGGCTATGGGGGGATGGGCAGGACAAGCGTTCCTCTCAGGCCACTCAGGAACGGTGATGGTGACACACCTGCTCTCCTGAGGCAGGAATGGCTGCGAGGGACGTCAGGCCAGCACCCTGCAGACATAGCGGGGGCTCTGCTGTCTCCATGGCTGCAAACATGTGCACCAGTGCACCATTTACCACTGCCATGGCAACCGGCCTCTCCTGTGGATGCTCATCAAGCCGGTTGCTGGCATGGGGGGATCAAGTTAAAATCAGGGGGCTGGTGCCCTGAGGAGGCCAGACAGCTGCAACGCCACAGTGCATCCTGGCATGTCCACACAGGGCCAGCATGTAGCCCTAGGGCCTGACTCTAGGCATTCCAGAGCAGGTTACAAAATGCTCCCACACACACACACACACAAGTGCCGTGGGTCACAAGGAAACCACTCTGGGAAACGTGCAAGCAGATGGGCGTGACTGTCCAGATATTTTCCATAGAATTAAACATAGGAATAGAGGTGAACACTCAAAATCCCAACATGCAGGAGACTTAGGCAGGGAGGATCATGAATTAAGAAGCCAGCCTGTGCTACATAGGAAGACACAGTTTTTAAAAATAAATAGAAAATATTAACTAGGAAAACTAACAGACAAAACAAAACAAAACAAAACCAAAAGGACAACAACAACCAACTGTTCAGCGGCTTAAGTGACAGCTCAGTGATGAAGAGCATTAGCTGATCTTGTGTTCCGGACCCAGGTTCAAGTCCCAACACCCACATGGGGTAGCTCTCAACCACCTGTAGTCCCAATTCCATGGGATCTGATACTCTCTTCTACCTCCAGGGGTACGCAACATACACACAAACAGGTATGAAAAAAAAATGAACCTTTTAACAAGTGCCCAACCTGTGCAGTTACACGGAAGACAACTACATAGCCAGGCGTCATGTGACAAATCATAGACCTTGGAGAGGAAGTCACCTTGGAAACCATGAGGAGAATCTCCCGCCCCTTGCCCGTGCAGCCTGCCGAATCACACAGGGTCTACCACGCTGGGTCTGAGGGGCTCAGTGGGAGAAAGGACAACAGGGGACCACAACCAGCCTTCCCAGAAGGGTGGTGACTGGCTGCTTCCGGTCACCGCCCACCTGTCGGAAGCATCGCTGCTGCCGTGACATCTAAGCATGAGTTATATGACCTTTACACAGAACAAAGGTTGCATGACTTCACTCCTCGGTAACTTAAATACGCCTACAAAGGGAAGTTGGGGGGGGGGCGCCAGTAAAGCACCCACTATAAGAGCATGGGGACCTGAGCTCAGAGCCCCAACATCCATCGGAAAAGCAACTTATTTGGAGGGCCAGGATCCCTGAAGCTGGTCTGCCAGGCTAGCCAACAGGTAAGCTCCATGTCCAGAGAGGACACTGTCATAAAAAATATGACACAGAGCAGCTGAGGGAGATACTTGGTGTCAACTTCTGACCTCAACATGTATACACGTATATGTGTACACACACACACACACACACACACACACACACACCTGTGCTAAGAAAGCTGACAGCTGTATGATGCCATCTGTGCCATCCTAGGTGAAGAGTAAATAATCTGCCTCTGCTAAGGGGTGGTGGTGCACACTTTAATCCCAGCACTTGGAAGGCAGAGGCAGGTGGATCCTGGTGAGTTTGAGGCCAGCCTGGTCTACAGTGAGTTCTAGGACAGCCACAAATCATAGAGAACAAAACAAGTCTGCCTCAAACAAACACACACAACAAAAGGCCTGGCTCTGAGGACAAGCCACCTCCAGGGTGGACTTCATTTCTAGGGTTACAACAGAGCCCAGAACTCTTCCTCCAGGTTGCAGGGTGGCCACTGGCATCTGTGGAAGGAGTTGGGAACATTTCGAGCCTTGCCACTCAAGTGACGAGGTGATTGCAGAATTCTTTCCAAGGCTTCAAAGCAAGTATGGTCGAAGACACATCTCATCTTCCTTCCAGAACTCTGTGCTTGTGCTGAACACTGGCCAGAAATTATGAAGGAAAAGAATGTGACAAAAATAGCCAGGGAACCTAAGCTCCTGTGCCACACCCAGGCCCTGCCAGGCATGGACACCAGTGCCTCTCAGTCTCCCAGTAAGCTCTGCACGGGAAACATCTCCAGATGCTTCAGGCTTGGGTGATTTGTCAGGCTTCGTGGCTAGACGATGGCCAGACAAGACTGCTGTCCAGGCCCAAACTGAGTACTGCAGGCTCCGAACAAGGTGGGCCGCGAGAGCTGTCATGATCACAAGACTGTCGGGAGGTACTATCAGGAGACTCGGATGCATGTGTGAAAATCCTACTATCATATCATGCCGGTGAGCCACATGCCACCCACGATGACAGAGCTGCATTAAATATAGTCAGTCTTTGAACAAAAAAAA
The DNA here is from genome assembly GCF_943737965.1 of Phodopus roborovskii. Taxonomy (NCBI): domain Eukaryota; kingdom Metazoa; phylum Chordata; class Mammalia; order Rodentia; family Cricetidae; genus Phodopus; species Phodopus roborovskii. The sequence goes on along the minus strand of NW_026126567.1, from coordinate 1,598,541 downwards.
GGGAAGCCTTGCATGTATACCAAGAATGGAGTCGGGGCCATCTGCTCAATGGCTGGAGGGAGAACACAGCTACCGCACACTGTCAGCAAACCCAGACTAAAACCACTGTCAAGCAAGACCCAGGAGCCACTGACCAACTGAAAACAAAGAACCCAACCCAGCCCACGCTTCAGGAGTGGGGTCCAACACAGGAACGCTCATGCTCACGTCTGCCTCGCATCTGGCTCAAGAGTCACGGCTAAGTACAGCTTGGATGGGAAGGAACTATGCCTGTGGTCAGAAACCTCCCACCCCAGTTCTGACTCCCACAGCTTGGCAAACTCTACTGTAAGCTGAGCAAATGCGTAAGGATACGAGGCGGGTGCAACCTAACCAGAGCAGGAAGGGAAGAGGCCTTTGCCCTTCCGTGTCCTGGCTCCCAGACTTAGCAAACACATTTGTAATGTGGATGAGAAGGGGGCACACAGAATTCTAAAGGACAAAGAGTGACAGTCCTGACCCCAACTTGAGCATGGGAAATGAGCACTGACTAATACTTAGTAGGAATTAAGTTACTGGTGTGCCTTGATCTCCTGAGTTGTATGTGGCCACTATAAAATTTAAATATCTCAGAGTACACATACACAAGACTTGGAGACACACCACCAGGAATGACCAATCTGTTGTTCCCATTGCCAGGCCCTTCGGTGAGGTCCTTTCTCCTGTGTAGTGGAGGCAGAGGATAGCCCTCTGCCAGAAGAAGAAAGTAAGTTTTGGACTGGTCTCTGAAAACTTGTCTTCTCCGGAAGCTGCATGGTACCTGGAAATCAAAAGACTCCTGGGAATCTTCCACTGTCATCATAATAGGTAGTTTGGGTGAGACAGGAAGTGAGGCCCTGGACGGCAAATGCAAAAGGGAGTAGACACTCCAGGGGTGTGAAGGTGCTGGGTAAGGAAGAGGAAAGGCTTCCCAGGGCGGCCCCAGAGAAGGCAATACTACAATCGTTTGTGTGGCCCTTTTGGTTTAATGAGTAATCTGCTAAAAATATTTTGACCTTACTTCAGCAGGGTGCATTCAGCAGCTTAGGGCTAGCAGTGACAGTAACACTCCACACATATGTAGGTCCAACTGCCCACTTCCATCTCAAACTGAAACAGCTTATTGACAGTGGGGTTTTTTAATGTTTGAGGGGTGCTTTTTTTGTGTGTGTGGTTCAATATGAAACTCTAACCATGACACTCTTTGAGAAATGACCCACAAACCTATCTCAAAAAGCTTTTTTGGCCAGGAAATTCTGGTTTCCCTCACAAGTTAAAGGTGCACACACCCTCAGGACAAGCAACTCAAGACACCACATAAACACAAGAGTTGTTCTAGAAAGCTGGCTATGGAATCTGCTCCCAGAACTGCACCCCAGGCATTCTTTCTGCTGTGACTTAACAGCTGCTCCGAGTGCCTGTTTGAAACTGCCCCACAGTGAGCCTTAACACACTTCAAGAGGCTGAGCAGAGCCCCTCCCTCCCGCTCCTCAGTCTCTGGGGCCTCTTACTGGAGTATAAGCACCCTGACCATAGGTAGCAGTGTGTCTGTACAACCGTGGCTTGGCTGGACTGGACGCACAGGTAAATGAAAGACTATCTGTTATCAATGGCCATACCAGTAAAATCACTTCCCGGATTTATAACTCAGTGTTGCCTTCTTTAGTGGAAACCCCAAGCCCCGAGGGGCCATTACTTCCCACAGTCTGCAAGAGACTCCAGACACCTGTCAGCAGGCTCAAGGTGTCAGTATGTCTACACCAACTTCCAAATTTATCTCACACCTAATAGCCTGGGGCTATTAGCATGGGGAGAGGGGTCAGGAGACTTGGCCCAGGTAACAGATCCACTCCTGGTAGCAGACCACAGACATAGAACTCTGCTGTTCAATTTCCTGAGAGTCAACTGAGTATCAGCTGCCTCCTCAGGAGAAGCCAGGTGGCACCTTCAGAATGAAGAAAGAATCCCTTTCCCTCCCAAAGCATAAAGCTGAGCAAGAATCAACTCCTTCTGTCCCCATCCGTGTCCAACAACAGGGAAAGCGCCCATACTGCCTTCAACTCTTCCAGCTACTGACGCATCCGAGATGCTGAGACTACATCCCAATCTTCTCCCCCTGTCTCACCACCACGCACGCGCACACACCCCTTCCTTCCACTTTTAAGCTCTAGTTGCTTAAAAAGTGAAGCTGCCTCTACCATGCCAGGTGCCACATCTGGCCACAGCAATATCAACTCACTGGCAGACAGGAAAGACTCAGATGTCCAGACACTAGTTAACGGCCACACTAGGATGCCAATGCAGACCTTGTCTGCCAGTCACATGGCTTTGCAGCCTTCAGAGCAATCAGGTGAGTTTGGAACTTTGAGAGAACACAATGGGATGGACTGTGTAAGGGTGTGTCTCTGTAAGTCACCCAGGTAGCCTTGAAAACACAGGGCAGCTGCAAGGACTAGCTCCAGAAAGAAACACAGCATGCACCAGCTCCCAGAAACCCATCTCTACAAAGAGACAGGCAAAAGCCAGTGTGCAAACCCTCTAGGTGGAGCCCATGGCGGTCAGCAGAACTCAGCTAGGCCAAAGTGACTCCAGTCCAGAGAGAACAGGATGGGAACCACTGAGTCCTGAGGCAGGGAGACAGACGGACACACTTCCATGGTCATAAAAACCCACCCTTTAGACAAATAACTACAGGCAAGAAAGAATTGACTGCTGGGAAAGGTAGAGGTGCCTCCCTGAGGTGAGCATCCTTATTGGTTGTCCAATCTAGAGTGATCAGCTTTAAAATCAGACACATACCACCAAAACAGGCTCAGAAGTCAGAATTTATATACATTTGTGTACATGTACTCTCACAATAATAATAAAAGAAGCCAATCAACTTGAGGGGGACATGGGAGGGACTCAGGGGAGTAGCTCAAAGGACTGGAGGAAGGAAAGCGAGGTGAGGGAGTGACATCATTCTATTTCAATTAAGAACATTTAAAAATAAATAAAAATCCAAAATGGGCCACAAAACTATAAGCCGGTAATATTTCAAAACATAAAACAGCATGTGTAAGAACTGGTAAGCACGGGCCACTTCCAGGAACACAGGGCAACGTGATCTATTTCGCAGTCTCTGAACATTGTCATGGAGGATCCAGAGAGCATACCTGTAGGCAATGCCCTGCAAAGAAGGCTCCTCATCCTTGGCAGCTGACATAAAAAAAATGCCAACATAAAAGCTGTAATTACAGGAAGGGCAGCACAAACTAGGTGTGGGACAGCCACTACTCCCCTTCACAGACAAACTCCAGGTCCATGGTGAGCGTGTACCACCTGCCTGTTCCGGAGCAGACCTTCTGTCTAGCATGTGGGGAGACTCTTCCCAGGCTCATTCACTGAGGGAGAAACCACTCTCTCATCAGACTCCAGGAGGGGTCTGCCCAGCACCACTCGGGCTCAAGGATTAACGAGGTCATAGGGTATGGCAGTGAGATCTTGCTTTCACCTCCCAACCTGCTAAATAAAGAGCCCCATGTCACCTTTCACCTAGTAAGGGGAGTACCACCAAGTCAACTTTAGTGCTCTAACTGCACACATGCCAGCATCAATAACAACCAAGCGTGAATCTCTAACAGGCCACGAATAAATCATCCCTCAGATCTGGTAACTGGAGTCTGCTTAAGCCTAGGCTATCCTTACTTTTTGAGACCAGATGCATTTGAAGAGAAAGGTGTGCGGCTGGGGCGGGAACCCCAGCATCTGAAGAAAAGGCAAAGGTGGCCTGTCCCCAACACTTCAGCTCCACCACCACCAAGCCCTCTGCCTGTCTTGGAAAGAATGCTGCATTTTCCACTGAGGCAGCAGAACCTATGAACATCTTCTACTAACCTACTAAACACAGATCCCTTCTCAAGCCAAGGTATCACCTGCCACCCAGGAGAACTGGCAAATGGCCCTTCTGTCGGGGACCTCTTGGCAGACAGCAGTGCCAGCCAGTGCCCAGACAGCAGAGCTGCCTGTGTCCTCCTCAGAGCTCATCACTCTGCATGCTCTGACACAGCAGAAGGGTGAGATGGGGGGAGGGGTGGGACCTGGCAGCAGGACCCTCACATCCACTAAGTCACCGACAGTAACATCTACAAACACCCACCTCGCTGACAGCAGGAAGCCTGAGCCACAAGAGAGAAACCGAAGTCACTCTCAACGGTATGCAAACATGTCCCCTTCAAGTGAGCAGTTCAAGAGAAACAGACCAGCAGCCAGGAAACCAAGCAGGGCCACAGCCTCGGCTACACACTCAGAACTATTTTTAAAGAACAGAGATGTAGGGGCTGGAGAGACGGCTCACAGGTTAAGAGCACTGCCACTCTTCCTAAGTTCAGTTCCCAGCAACCACATGGTGGCTCACAACCATCTGTAATGAGAGCTGGTGCCCTCTTCTGGCAGGCAGGCATGCATGAAGGCAGAACACTGTATATAGCAAATAAACAAATCTTTTAAAAAAGTGAATGAGAAGAAGAAGAAGAAAGAGCTGGGTAGTGGTGGTGCATGCCTTTAATCCCAGCACCCTAGAGAGGCAGGCAGACCTCTGTGAGTTCGAGGCCAGCCTGGTCTACAGAGTGAGTTCCGGGACAGCCCGGGCTATTACATAAAAGCTATCTCCAAAGGGTGGGGGGGGGGGGGCAGAGAGAGAGAGAGAAAGAAACAAAAATAAAAATAATAATACAGATGTTCTGTCAGCCACCAGGACAGAACCTTTCAACTACCTGTTCATCACCTGTCCGTACCTCTGTCTCATAATCCACTCTTGCTCTCCCAACCTGACACAAGAGTTGCTCTTGCAGTGCAGCCAGGCTGGCTGTCACAGTGCAGGGGGCACAATGCCCCTCAGTGAAAACCCTTACAGGCCCAGTGTCTTGCCTTAGGAGCTCCTTCAACAGCAGAAACTTCTCACATTTTTCTTAAATTGTAACAGACAGGCCACCTTCACACAGGGAAGATGGGGCACACATGGATAGTAAGACACAAATCCATGATATATATTCCTTCCAGACAACACCCAGAATATCCTTCCTACCAAAAACAGGTAGGAAATAAAATTGAAAATCCATGTCACACCAGCCTCAGCTTTGTCCAGAGTCAAACAGCCCTCACAGCACCTGGAACACCATGGTTGCCACAGAACTCAAACTTCATCTAATTCCCTGGCTCGGACCCAATACAGCTCCCAAAGGTGCTTCTTAAAAGCAAATTTAACAAGTGACAGAAACCAGGAAATGTCTCCAATTTGTCCCACCAGTTATTTGAAATGTCACTTCTAAACACTGGCATCCCGTAGAGGGGAAATTTTTCCCCTAGTCAGCATAATTAATTAGGGGGTAAATTGTTGAAACCAAGCAGATACAATCCACAGGACTGTTTGGCTCCTTCAATCGATTCCTTCCTGGGGACAGACAGGGTTGCAATTTAAAATCCATTAAAACTGCTCCCCCATTCTTCAGAATACTGGAGAACAGCAATACCAGAAGCAGGTGCCTTCCATCACAGGCTACTGCCTTTTAAATCATCTCCCCATTAAGGAGTTTTCCAACAGGTTCCAGCAGAGACACACCTTCCCAAAAAAATTATTTATTTTCACAATTTCATACATGTGTACTGTGTATTTACATAATTTCTAACCTACCCTCCCCCATTCCTATAACCCCTAAACACCTGTCACACACACCCTGCTGAGCCCATTTAGCATTGTTTGTACATACATGTGTTGAGGGCCATGAAAGCTAGTGTTTGGATACCTACGGGGGCACTGTCCCCAAGGACTGACTCCCTCTATGCAGTCATGAGTTGCCTGTAGTTCATCTCATGGTGGGCCTTCTGGGAGCTTCTCATTCACAGTGACTGTTTCTACCTACTGATGCAGTCTGTGAAGAGGCAGGAAGTTCTTCAGCCTGGGCCAGTTGAGAGTAACGGGTGCTCAGGTGACTATATTTAGCATAAGGCAGAACCCCAAAGCCACCAAGGAGCCAGCTAGCTACAAACAAACCTGTCAGTCAAGAGCCTGGTGCCTTACAGACCAGGGAAGGGCTGTTTGGAAGTGGGATTGACAAGACATGTAGGTGAAGTGAGTGATCAATCAGGGCAGCCTCTTCCCTACTATTCAGGAATTTACTGCAATACATGGCTAACACATTCAGAATTTCACCTCCTTAATTCCGGACACTTTTAACACCCCAAAAGACACCATGGACGCACCGGGTAGTCTCCTGCATTCCTTCCTATCACCATCCGTCAACATCTAATCACATGGTTCCTCCTGCCCCAGCCACTTTCAGTAAGGGGAACCATGTAGGCTTGCCATTTCGGGCTTCAGACTTAGGAGACATTACACCTGGATATCACTCCCTCCAAATGTAGGCTCTGCAAGGTGACTTCCCTTGGTTAGTGGGAGGTACACGAGAGCTGCCATCCCACATCCCTGAGGGATGTGTGAAAGAAAGCACTTGCCTGCTTAAGGCCACTGTATCAGGGTGCCATCTTCAAGGAGAGTAAGCCACCGCTCCACTGTTGGGGTGGAGCCACCCAGGCAGAGAGAGGGCTGAAGTGGCCTGCTCACTTGGCACACCACTGCCCAGATGCCTGTGTAATGTGGCTTTAAGCCATGGCCACGGTACACTGGGAAAAAGCACATTCTTAGGCAATGTGGTGCCTGTGTAGGCCAGCTCTCTCCTGGCTGGAAGCTATCTCTAAGAACTTGAAATCAGTGGCTGAAGAGATGACTAGCAGTAAGAACACTTGCTGCTTTTCTAGAGCACCTGAGCTGGGTTCCCAGCACTTGTGTTAGATGGTTCACACCTGTCTGTAACTTCAGCTTTAGAGGACCATATGCCGTCTCCTGACCACCATGGGCAACACACACACACACACACACACACACACACACACACACTTTTTAAAGGATAGGTACAAACACTGACTTAAACAAGCCAAGTAAAAGGGTGCTCTCAAAGACACACGGGGACACCAGTCCCCAGTGTGCAGCTGCTGAGCTGCAGGTCCCGGCACTGTAGTTCCACCTTCAGGAAGATTCTGCCCCTTGGCGCACACATACAGATCGGTATTTACAAACCATGTGACGCGGGAAACCACATCAACCACCACAGGAATCCCCAACCATTTCTGATTGGATCAGAGGCCCACTCTAAGAGAAGGAGCCTATGTATGACACTGTTTATTATAAAGGGGCCAAGAACCTGGTCAGATAGGTCAAAGGTCTTCAAAGCTCTGCTGGTAGGAAATGGCAATTTACACAGAGAACCACAAATGGCCATTATGTAGAAACTGGGGTGCTCAGTCCCAAACCAGACATTCATATCACACGCCTCCCTGACAGGGTTAGGAATCTCTGTGGAAGAGAGAGAGATCCCAAGAGCCAGAGTTGATGTATAACACCAAGGAAATAGACAGGACAGGGCAAATGCACACTCAGGCTTGCAGCGATGGTGACAGATGCACAGGAATCGCACCAACGGCCAGACAAAATCCCAGCATGGAGGGGGTGAGCACTGAGCCCCACTGTTGATTGAGCTGTTGGCATTTGATGGTGGCTGAGAGGAAAAGTCAGAGTTCTTTAATGGTGTGACCCTTGATGGGCTGAACACTCGCCATGGCAGCTAAGCAACCCATGGACTCGATGGAGAAAAAACAAAACAAAACAAACAAATAACAGCTAGATGGGAAGGGATGGGAGGATGGAAAACATGATAAAGGAACGATCTAGGTGGTGGTGGACGGGATATATGCTCGAAATGCACTGTATGAAATCCTCAAAGAGTAACGATATTGCAAAATAAATAAAAGTTCTATACCAAGCAGCAAAGGCATTCACATGTCTACATCCGTTGAGAAGACATGCAATGTGCAGGTCCCTGAGTGCCAGCTGCCCTGATCCAAGCAAAGCACACACCTTGAGCACTGAGCCCCCCATAGCCCTTTTCTGTAGGAAACAACGTCCCACCCCCGCCCGGCTGGGGCCACTGGCTACTTCATCTATGTGTGTATGTCTTTGTGAGCTTGTACCTTGTGGGGGAAGGCCAGAGGAGGCTGCTGGTCCCCGGCAGCTGCCCCTTTAATAGTGCAAGTACAGGCTCCACCCCATGGCGTAGCCTCTGTCTAGCCAGAAAGTGATTGGTAAGCCCTGCCATCCATGCCACTGTTACACCAGCGGGCCTCTTGTTCCGGTCATGGCTGACATTAACATTTTCTTTAAAATGGGCCAAATAGCTGGCCACTTCAGAGATATGGGCAAGGTGAAATTCAGCTTTAACACAAAAATGGAAACTTGAAAATCAGGGTGAGCTCCAAGTTTCTAAAACCCAGACTCCGGTGACAGCAGTGACAGTCATAAATAGGGTATTTAGAGCTCATGGAATTAAATTTGTCAAGTCCAGAACTCAGGAAGCTATGTTCCAAATGGCTGATTAAAAAGACTTAGAAATCACACTTGGCGACAGGACTCTGCAGACGTACAACTGCTTT